>NC_056736.1:294287739-294382647 GCF_019279795.1 Protopterus annectens | reverse complement strand
TGGTCATGGGTAAAAATACTAACACCAAGACTCGAAATTTCATACAAAAAAGAACTGGAAGCCAATGTAAGCTCTGCGGTACAGGAATAATATAGTGACTTCAGAGCAACCCGTCAGTAACCAAGCTGTAAAGTTTTGCACAAGCTATATTCAGTCTCCGTGAAAGGGAACTCCAGGGAAAGATATTAACATCAGTCAAGGCAGGATGAAACAAGTGCATGAACTGAGCGATCAGCTTGAAAAATAATGTCCAGGGATGTTCTGTAGTACAGGTATTTTCTGACAGCTTTTCTTTTGATTTCTGCAAATGGCGGCTTCAGTTCAAAACTGCTTTGTCCAAGGTCATCACAAATGGGTTGCACCATGTTCACTACAAAGATTATACCGCATATCAATACAACAAGTTAGATTTGTTACATTAGCAACAATGTTATGCTAGAACAGCTGCATATGAACAATGGGATGCTCCTGCACTAGCTCAGTAATCAAGGAGCCTCAATCCTCACCACTGGCAACAGTGGGAGACGTACACACTGGGAGGGTGACAAGTACACACACAGTAAAGTGCAATTTCCCTTAAGGGCACACAAGAAATCATAGTCTGTCTAGGGCTGGCTTCTCCCTTTTTCTCTAGATGCCCAATAAGACTCCCCACTGGCACAGCCACAGGGTTGAGATCTCAGCTGAGTGGCTAAACCAAGACCTCCAGTACCTTCTCTGTCCAACCAGTGCTTCGTGTCCCTGCCCAATTAGCTGACAGACAGACACACACACACACACACACACACACACACACACACACACACACACACACACACACACACACACACACACACTCCTGGGAAAGGCTGGCACAGTTTTACTAGCTATGCCCCCTTCTGCCCAGACTATAAGGCAGTTTTGACTGCCACCGAACACTCTTATCAGCTACTTAAGGCCCTTAACAAAGGGTGTCCAATCTTACTGTGTAATGTTACTATTATTCCAAATGGTAGTGTGACCAAGACCAAGGCTATTAGGAGTGGTCTGTACAGTGTCACCAAACAGATATGCAAGTACTCTGATAGCTTAAATATGTCTCACAGATATCGGCCACAACTGAAAGCTGTAAATATATTTAATAATAAATAATACAAGAACAAGACAATACTCAGTAAACAAACATAGTTACTTCAGAGTTCAGAATCACAGGAAATATTTAAAACAACTTTGAAGGACAGACTCAGATATAAATAAAGAAAACATCTAAGTTATACTTTGTTATATTCCTATGTAAATATAAAGAGTTATTATGCCCTAAAAACAAACTTACAGTAAGGCAAGTGCAGAGGTGAGTGCATGTTCTTCTTATGTCAAAGACAAAATACAAAATGCCCCCCCCCTCTCTGAGAGAGTTCTTAAATTAATAGCAAATATTACTGGTGGGTTAACTTGGGAGAGGATGACATCACTTTTTATAATCTGACTTTAGTTCCCAAGCTAAACCCTCATTGTCAGAAACTACCAACATTTTAGCATCTCTCTGTGAAAAATACATATCTCTCAGATCTTTGCAACTGGATGAAGACATAAAACAATAAAACACTTACAAAACAATGCAGAACGCACCCTAGTTCTAGACATCCTGTCTCTTTGGTGCATTGAAACTAACTTTTATAGCACAATCACAAAACAATTTAATTTCAACTATTTTCTTGACGTTTTGCAAGTTAACCCTCTATGTTCTAGTTCCCACTGTTAAAACATATACATTTACACATGTACAATAGTTTATATCCATTTCTGCTCTAATCCAGCAGCTGTGGTCACACATCCAGGCTCAGCACTGTACAAACCCTGTTCAACACACACTTCTGTATCAGCCATTTAATATACACATAACATACTTCAAATAAATCTGTAAGACAAGCATATGAATCATGTTGATATTCACAAATGACACATGATTATTTATAAAATTCCAGATAGCTGGGCTGGCAGTGTGACACCCCCCCCCCCCCAAAAAAAAAACTCAAGCTTGTTTTTCAAGTGTCCCTTGAGAAACTCTGCTTGACAAGGTTGACTATCTGGGAATACCTCACCCCATTCCCAGTCTAAAGAGACCAGCTGCATTGGCATTACTAGCCCCACTGTGGTGCTGCATGGTCATATCATATGCCTGCAACCATAGGCTCCACCTTAGTAACTTGGCATTTTGCTGGCTGGCTCATAGCCATGTTACGGTATTGTAGTCTGTAACTACAGTGAATTTCCTTCCATACAGATAAAGCTGAAGTTTTTGCAGTGCCCACACTATCGCTAGACATTCCTTTTCTGCAGCTGCATAGCTTTCCTCCCTGGGTTGGAGCCTATGACTGAGATATACTACTGGGTGCTCTTCTCCCTCTGAGGAAACCTGGCTGAGTACAGCCCCCCACCCCACAGTTTGAAACATCCACCTGCACAACACATTCTTTGCTGTAATCTGGACTGGGTAACACAGGGGGTCCGCCCAAAGCTTCTTTAAGCTTCTAGAATGCCTGGTCACATGCTGGGGTCCATACTACCTTATCTGGCTTGTTTTTCCTTGTCAGGTCTGTGAGGGGAGCAGCTATGGCACTATAATTCAGGAAAAACTTTCTGCAGTACCTTGCTGTCCCTAAGAATGCCCTCACCTGCTTTTTGGTAACAGGGGCAGGCCATGCCTGAATGGCTTCCACTTTGGAAGGTTCTGGCTTAATCTTACCACTCCCCACTTTATGTCCCAGGTAAGGAGATCTCTGACATACCCACCTGACATTTGCTGGGCTTAATGGTAAACCTTGCCCTCTGTAGTCTGCCCAGCATCTCCATGACATGCTGAAAGTGCTCTTGCCAGGAATGGCTGTAGATGGCAACATCATCCAGGTAAGCAAGGGCAAAATCTCCTGCTAGGATATGATCTACCAGCCTCTGGAAAGTCACTAGGGCATTTTTCATCCCAAAGGGAATTTTCGTGAACACATACAACCCGAAAGGAGTCACAAAGGCTGACCTCTCTCTAGCGCTGGGAGTCAAGAGCACCTGCCAGCAACCCTTGGTAAGATCAATAGTGGTAAGATACTTAGCTCCACCCAGCTGCTCTAGGGCATCTGCCCTAGGCATGGGGTAAGCATCTGACTCCGTGTGACTATTTAATTTCCTGCACTTCACACAGAACCTGGTGCTGCCTTCTTTGGTACCAGCACCACTGGGGAGGCCCAGGGACTGCTGGACTCCTGGATTACCTCTAGTTCCAACATTTCCTGTATCTCCTCCCTCAGAGTCTGTTTGACTCTCTCAGGCACCCTATAAGGGACCTGCTTAATAGGTCTTTCGGGTCCTGTATCCACATGGTGCTGCACCAGGTGGGTGCACCCTGGTTTCCCAGTGAACATGTCCCCAAACTCTTGTAACACTGCTCGGATTTCTCGAACCTGGGTAGGGATAGTTGCTGGGATATTGCTACCCCTTACACTGAGGTGTCAGTCCGAGCCTCACTGAGGAGATCAGTCACCAGATCTCCCTTGGACTTCTCCTGCCATCCACTGCAAATACTCAGCACCAGGGCCTCCCTGTCATGGTAATGTTTCATCATGTTAACATGGTACAGCTTATGCTCCTGCCTAGCAGTTCTACCATGTAGTTAACATCACTGACCTTCCTTACCAACTTGAATGGTCACTCCCAAGCTGCCTGCAGCTTGTTGTGTCTGACAGGAATGAGAACCATTACTTGCTGCCGCACAACATACTCTCCAGTGCAAGCATTCCTGTCCTACCAGACCCTTTTCTGCTGTTGGGGATCTGCCTGGTTCTCCTGGGCCAAGCCCATGAGCTCCCTCAGCTTTGTCCTGAAGTTTAGGACATATGCCACAACAGACTCCTTTTGGGATTCACACACCCTCCCACTCATCTCAAATCAAATCTACAGGTCTTCTCACCCTATGCCCATACAGCAATTCGAAGGGTGAAAAACCTGTGGATTCCTGGAGTAGCTCTCTGTAAGCAAAAAATAGATGGGGCAAACATTTGTCCCATCCCCTGTTGAACTGGTCTGCAAATGCCCATAGCATGGCCTTGAATGTAAAGTTTAACCTCTCAACAATACCATTAATCTGGGGATGGTAGGGGGTGGTCTTTAGGTGTTTCACCCCACAGTGCTTCCACAGACAGGCCAGTAGGTCTGACATAAAATTGGCAACTCGGTCAGTCAATATTATTTTGGGAAACTACCCTGCTGAAAATCTCTAACAAAGCATTTGCCACCTTTTCTGTCTGAATGGAAGACAGAGCCACAGCCTCAGGGTATCTGGTAGTATAATCTACTACCACTAGGATATACTTTTCCCCTGTGGAACTTGGGGTGCTCAGAGGCTCCACAATATCCATAGCTACCCTCTGAAATGGCTCCCCAATCACAGGCAAAGGTATCAAAGGAGATTTCACTTTGTCTCCTGCCTTGCCTACCTTTTGGTACTGCTCACAGGTCCTGCAGTACCCTGTTACATCTCTGGAAATCCCAGGCCAATAAAAGTTCTGCATAATATGTCTCTTTGTATGCTTTATGCCCAAATGACCTGCAAAGGAAATATCATGGGCTATGGCTAGAAGTGCCAGATGGTAGGTTCTGGGCACTACTGACTACTGTATTTATCACCCTCTAACCCTCCCTCAGGGGTCCACTCTCTATACAGTAACCCTTTGTCCCAGTACACAGATTCCCCTTTCTCTTGAGAATCAGGTACCTAACTGGCTACTTCCCTGAGGCCTTTTAATGTAGGGTACGAGAGCTGAGCCTGTTTCAGCTCTCTCTTTGCAAACGCTTCCTAGATCCCCTTCCACAGGAAGTCCTTTGACAGAGATACCTCACTGTCAGCCTGGGTACTACTACTACTACTCACCTCTGTCCTTGCAGTCACGCTGTCCAAGGGAACATCAGTACCCACAAGCAGCTGTGGCTCACCTTCAGTCTCACTGCTACAGGGTAGCTCCCTCCCTGAAGTAACCACCTCACCAATCCTGGTTGCAAGTGTGTGGTCTGTCTGTGTCTACCTCAGGCTGCCAGACCCACATGCTTGTCTCCAAGCTTGACTGCATGTAATTGCATGCACACAACATACTACATTATCAAGATCATTCTCTATCAGGACATCTGCAGGGATATCCTCAAACACACCTACTTGCTGGGTTCCTATTCCACCCTCCCAGTCAGCGTGAACCCTAGCCAAAGGTATATGGAATGGGGTCCCTCCTAAGGCTCTGACTGGAGTAGACTGCCCAACTAAGCAGTGCTCCTCTTTAGTGATTGCAGGCTTCACAATGGTTTAGTCAAAAGCTGTGTCTCTCTTGGCAATGGCCTCTTTCCCATTTACTAAGACACTGCTGACATTCTGTCATTCCCACTTACTGACTCTTCCCACCTTTTGTTCCCCACCTTGCCTCCGTGAACATCTGTAAGGTACATGCCCCCACTGGTTGCATTTAAAAAGTACAGTTTTGTACCTACCATAAATGTAGATGTCCGAACAGGAATGCATCTGCAGTCCTTACAAATGGGTTGTCCTGTCGTCAGGCAGCCCTTCGGTCGGCCGGATTCCAAAGTCTGGGTCTGGCCTCGGCTGGTGTTGCACTTCACCCGACATCATAGCTGCAGTTCTTCGGGTATAAAGGCATCAGCCGACGCCATTTTCCTCAGTGTTTCTTGCCCCAGATGCCAGTTGCCCTCTTGGATAGCTAAATTTTGGATAAATGCCAATGTTTCCAAATAGTAGAAGGCAAACACAAAAAATAAGCATGTATGTACATATATACAAACAAATACACCATAAGAGATCCCCCAGCTAGCTATTAGATGGGCAAATTCCCTAGGAATACCACAGAGGGGAAGGAGGGTGGGTAATCCTGACTGCAGATGCATTCCTGTTCGGATATCTACATTTATGGTAGGTACAAAACGGTACTATGTCCTTCAAGGATGCATCTGCAGTCCTTACAAATGGGTAGAATACCATAGCCAAACTAGGGGAGGAGGAAGAAGAAATTATGGTGTAGTTAGGATCCCTTGCAAAACAGCAGTGGCAAACCCTGCTCGGGATCTAGAGTATAAAGATAAGTTATAATGCTTGGCAAATGTATGCACGGAGGTCCAAGTAGCAGCCTCTATAATGTCCTTGGTAGCCACTCCTCGTAAGAAAGCTGTGGTAGTGGCTGTAGCCCTTGTAGAATAAGGCCTTATGTTCTGTGGAGTTTGCTTTCCATGGTAGGAGTAACAGAATCTGATGCAATTTCCTATCCACTTGGAGATTGTCTGTTTTGAAATTGCTTTTCCTTCCCTTCCTGTTGCATATGCTACCAGGAGCTGGTCAGTTTTTCTATTGCCCTTGGTTCTGTCCAGGTAGTAGCGCAACTGTCTATGTACATCCAAAGTATGCAGCAGTCTTTCCCCCCTGTTCTGTGGATTGGGAAGAAGGTAGGTAGGTGGATAGCCTGGTTTAAAGACACTCTGGATACCACCTTAGGCATAAATGTAGGATTTGTTCTCATGGACACTCTATCTTGATGGAAGATTAGGAAGGGTTGTACTGCCATTAAAGCCTGTAGCTCAGAAACCCTTCTTGCTGAGGTAATTGCCAGCAGAAAAGCAGTTTTCCAGGATAGGTGTTGAAGATCTGCTGTTGCTGCTGGTTCGAAAGGAGTGTCAATTTTTCTAGCACAAAGTTCAAGTCCCATGCTGGTAATGGTGGTTTCCTAGGAGGTTTTACATTTTAATTCCTCTCAGAAACTGCCTGAGTAGAGGATCTTGAGAAGACAGGGGATCAAGCTGTATTCTGCAGAAATAGCTGATGCATGTATCTTGATGGAGAAATAGGACAGGCCTGTATGGAAAAGCTCTGCCAAATACTCCAGGATGTTGGCAATGTCTACCTTTGACACATCTTTTCCCCTTTCAGTACTCCAAATGAGAAACCTTTTCCATTTTCCTGCATAGTTCCTTCTTGTTGAGGGTCTGCGGGCCTCAAGGATAATGTCTTTAACCCTTTGGGATAAATCTGGGTTAGTTGCTCTTATGTAATGTTCCAGGCAGTCAGCTGCAGAGTTTTCAGGTTTGGATGCAGGGTGTTGTAGCGCTCTGAGTTAACAGCAAAGGAATCAGGGGTAGTGTCCACATTTTCCCCCGAGACATGCTCCTCAGTAATGGGTACCAATGTTGTCTTGGCCAGTCTGGAGCTATCAGAATGATCCTTGGGCGTTCCTCTTTGATTTTCAATAGCACCTTGTGCATCAAAGGAAGAGGTGGGAATGCATATGCTGTCAGGCCTTTCCAACTGAAGGATAGAGAGTCCACCTTCCAAGCAAGTGGGTGGTACGTCCTTGTGCAGAATTTCTTGAGCTGGTGATTGAGTGGGGATGTGAATAGGTCTATTTGTGGCAGTCCCCATTTCCTTGTGATGACCTTGAAGATGTCCAGGTGTAGCATCCATTCGTGAGCATCCGAGGTAGTTCTGCTTAATATGTCTGCTAGGATGTTTTCTTTTCCCGGTACAAAAATTGCTTGTAACTGAATGTTGTAGCTCAGAGCCATATTCCATAGGTCTAGTGCCATCCGGCATAGAGGGTATGAATGAGTGCCTCCCTGTTTGTTGATGTACCACATGACTGTGGTGTTGTCTGTCCTTATCATCAACTGCCCTTCTTGGAAAAATGGTCTGAAATTCTGGATTGCTAGTTTTACTGCCAGCATTTCCTTTTGATTTATGTGCAGGTGCAGCTGATCTGGAGTCCATAAGCCTTGTATGCACTTGTCCAGCATGTGGGCCCCCCCAACCGAGGTCTGAGGCGTCCGTTGTGATGGTTTGGCTTGGTTGAATGCTGTGGAAGGGCAAACCTGGGTTTGACTGGCATGCCTGAGCCCACCATAGGAATTCTTGTTTCAGGCATGGGATTAGTGGTATTTCGGTTTCTAGGCTGTGCCTGTGTTGAGACCATAAATTCTTCAGGTACCACTGTAGCTTTCTCATATGCAGTCTGGCATGAGGGACCAGGATTATGCAGGATGCCATGAAGCCCAAGGCCTGCAGTACTTTCCTTGCTGTTAGTTTGTTCTGCTTTGTTAAGGCCAAGAAGTAGAGAGGAAGTTGTTCTTGTTTTTCTGCAGTTAGGAATGCCACCTGTTTTACTGTGTCCAATTCTGCACCTAAGAAGGTTATTCTTTGGGATGGTATCAGTCTTGATTTTTTTATATTGACTGTATATCCCAGGGCTTGCAGTAAGCAAATGACTCTTTGTAAGTCTTCTGTTAGCTTGTTTTGTTGTCCGCTTGTATCAGGCAGTCGTCCAGGTATGGATATATTTGGATTCCCTGAAGCCTGCAGTGAGCGATTACTGATGCCAGGCATTTCGTGAACACTCTGGGCGCAGTAGATAAGCCAAAGGGCAATGCTGAGAATTGATAATGCTCTGATCCTGCAAGAAATCTGAGGTATCTTCTGCAATTTGGTCGTATGGGGACGTGCAGGTATGCCTCCTTGAGATCTAGAGTCACCAGCCAATACTCCTTGCCCAGCATGGGAAGAAGTTGCTGTAGGGTCAGCATTTTGAATTTTGGAACAATGATGAATGTGTTTAAAGCGGACAGGTCGAGAACAGGCCTCCAATTTTTCTCTTTTCTTGGTACCAGGAATAGTCTGGAGTAAAATCCCTTTCCTTGTTCCATAGATGGTACCCTTTCCACAGCTCTCATCTTTGCTAATTGAGCTATTTGTTTTAGAGCTTCTGTCTTTTGATTTGGTGGTAGGTTTGGCATTCCTCTTTTTCCTGGTAAAGTATGGAAATGAAACCTGTAGCCTTGGTCTATAGTTTGCAAAATCCACTTGTCTCTTGTGATGTAGTGCCAGTATATTGAAAATAAGGCTAACTTTCCGCCTAAGGGTGCTGCTATTTGTTCCCTGGTAGGCGGTGCCAGAGCCAAGTCACTGTGATTGTCCTGTTGCAGTGGTAGTAGTTGTGTCTGTGCCTCGCTGGTTGTTACCTTGCCACTGGCGTCCCTGTAGGCACCTCCTCTGGATTGATTTCTGCCTCTTGAACGCCTATTCCTGCCTCTCTGTGTTTTAGAGGAGTCTGGAAAGGACCAATTTTTGGAAGGCCAGTTCCTGCTAAACCTTGGAGGCTGAACCTGTAAGAAATCTTTCACTGTTTGTACAGATTTTGCCTTCTCTTCCATTTTCTTCAGTACCTGCTGAGCAGGAGAACCAAATAAACTGACCTTATCCATAGGAGCATCTAATAGTTTTGCTTTAACATGATCCGGCAAGACCTGTTCTTTCAACCATGCATGTCTTCTTATAACTGTGCCAGTCATGGCTGATCTAAAGGAAGCCTCCAGTGCATCATAGCCACATTTTAAAGAATCATCAGAGGACAGTTTCTTAGTTAACTGATCAAGCATAAACTCCTGGTATTGGATCATATGAAACTGACAGTTCAATGCCCTAGCTGAGGGAGTAGCAGAGGTGTATACTTTTTTACCCCATCTCTCTAAGGACCTGGATTCCCTTGCAGAGGGGAGAGGGTTTTTAACTGAGGTCGAAGCTACTACCTTAGGCCCCTGGGAGATAGTCTCGGGATCTGCAAAAGGAGCCTTGTATAAATGGTGATGTGTGTCCGGGACCCTGTAGAACCTATCGGGCTTAGCAGGGGCTGGAGGCAAAGTATCAGGAGCAGTGCAAGCATCATTAAATGCATCATCTACAACAGGAAGAACTGGAGGTATAGCTAAAGGCCTATGTTGTGGTAAATGCAAAAGGTCCTAAGCCTTTTCCTTGAATCTGAGAAATCTTGCCCCTGCCATTGGAATTGCTCTCTCATGGCATGTAAGGTTTCCCCAAAGGAAAATTCCTCTGGTGGAGAGGCAGAAGGAATCGATTCCTCAGCATCGGAGTCTTCATAAGTAGAAAAAGGAGCCTCTGGATGGTCTGTATTGTCTGTATCATCAGAAGAATCATCTGAGGACACTGGCTCAGGGGGCTCTGCTCTAGGTCTCTTTTCTGGAGGAGGTTGAGAGGCCCTGTCTGGATGAGGTTGGGATCCCCTTATTAAAGAGATGAGATCCTCTGCCAAAGTGAGCATTTGGGAACTGGAACTGGGCCTGTGAGAGGGGCTTAACAGGCACAGACTTAGAAGTTTTGGCTGCTTTAGCCCTGGCAAAGGCCTTTATGGACATGGCTGCAGGCGGCCTAGCAGCACCACGTGCAGGGGTTGAAACATCCAAAGGGATGGTGTCCGATAATTCTTGTGAAACCACAGTAGCAGGTTGAATTTCAGAGGCCGATTCAACCAGGTTAGAAGGGGCCTCGGTAGTAGTCATGGATTCGGCTGAAGATAGAACCGTTTGCTCAGTTTCGGCCGAAACCGAGACACTCGCGGTTTGCTTAACCGCGGTTTCGGCCGAAACCGCGGACCACGAGTGTCGGTCCTTTTCTTTGCGTTTCTTAACAACTTGTGAAGTCGGAGGATCCGACGGCATTATGTACGCAAAATCTGAGCCGAAAAACTGTTCAGCAAACTCCGATGTCTAAGCGTCCGTCGGTTGAAAGAAGCACAGGCTAAACAAGCTGCTACGTCGTGGTCTGGGCCTAAACAAGGTAAGCAGTAAGAGTGGAAATCTTTATGAGGTATTTGTTTCCCACAAGTTAAACAGTTATTCACTTTTTATGACATCGGCTGAGGCAGGAAAGAGTCCCCAACGGGGTACTTAGCTTTTTAGAAGTCTTCGAAGTAGTATTCGGTAGTAGTAATCTCTGGATCTGACCGACCGGCACTTGCGAACAGCTTCTGCTTCGGGCGCCACGCGGCAAGAAAGACTGAGGAAAATGGTGTCGGCTGATGCCTTTATACCCGAAGAACTGCAGCTATGACGTCGGGTGAAGTGCGACACCAGCCGAGTCCAGACCCAGACTTTGGAATCCGGCCGACCGAAGGGCTGCCTGACGACAGGACAACCCATTTGTAAGGACTGCAGATGCATCCTTGAAGGACATCATTTAACTCTTCGCCCTGGACGTGTATCTGGACTAGTGGCTTTCCCTGCTACTGGCGGACTCTGTTGGGGTGATCTAGGCTGCCCACCATGGGTTCCCTTAGACCCATGAGCAGCACTGAGTATCACTTTCCTGTGCAGTGCTGTCCTGCGTGCTAGGTATAAGTCTTCTTTTTTACCCACCTCATCTACAGTACAGCACTGTCTATCTGCTAACCAGATTCTCATATCCTCAGGAAAGTGCTAAGGGATTGTTCCCTCACCAAAAGGTCTGCCAACCTTTCAAAAGTGGTGATCTGACATCCACTCAACCACCTATAAAATAAGTGCTTAGTTCATTAATATATTCACACACTTTCATCTGCCTTACGTCTATGCTCACAAAACTTTTTCCTATAAGCCTCAGGTGCTAACTTAAAACATTCTAAAAAACATTTTTTTTACAGTATTATAATTTAAGAAATCAGTATCAGACAATTTAGAACAGCAGTTACAGCTTTACCATGGAGTATAGGGGTCAAGAACAGTACCCAGAGCCCTTAGTCGGCATTATACTGTTTACATACTCTTTCAAACATATGAATGAAACTATGAAAATTAGCCTCCTCTGTAAATTGTGGAAGAATTTTACTGACCTTTGTTGCTTCTTGGGTTCGGTGACTCCCTTCCCCATTACCTCTATGACTCTGGCAAAGAGTCAGCATCTCCTTCTCATGTTGCCTCTGCCTCTCATTCTCCTCACCTTCCAGATGTCACAGTTTCGCATTTTTCTCAGCCTCCAGATGTCTCAGTCTCTTTGCTGCTTCTGTTTCCAAACGCTTGGCCTCCAGTTCAAGTCTCTAACTCCAGATAGATTTTTAAGTCCTCTGTGGAAGGGTTGAACTGTTTATTTTCTGACAGTTGTACATCTCCAAGGCCAGCCTGGTTGTCCTCCTGATCGCTGGTATGTGATGCAGCTGTGACTAATGCTGCAGTCATTTCTGCTTTAGTCAGGTTGGCATGCACCAGTCCTTTAGCCTGGCACAATCTCAGCTTGCCATACTCCTCTGCTGACAAGCCTGCCTGCTCTCCCTGAGTAACTAAGATACCAAAAAAAAAACCAAACAAAAAAAAAAACAATGATATGAAACTCTGAATCTTCACTGTATGTCTGATTGAGAGTACAAACACCTTCAGTGCCCACTGTTTACAGGCAACAGAAATTCAATATCCACACTAATGCAAGCCAATTAATATGTAGTGTGGATACCTCACCACTGTCAACCAATTCATATGTGATGTGGATATCCCACCACTGCCAACCAATTAATATGTGATGCCCCTGCACTGGTCCAGTAATCAAGGAGCTTCAATCCTCACCACTGGCAACAGTGAGGAAAGTACACACTGGGAGGATGACTAGTACACATGCAGTAAAGTGCAATTTCCCTTAAAAACACACAGAGATCACAGTCAGTCTGGGTTTGGTTTCTCCCTCTTTCTCCAGATCCCCAATAAGACTAACCACTGGCAAAGCTATAGGGTTGAGATCTCTGCTGAGTGACCAAACCAAGACCTCCAGTATCCTCTCTGTCCAACCAGTGCTTCGTGTCCCTGCCAAGTAGTTGACACTCACACTCTTCGATATTTGAGTTCACACACACACACACACACACACACACACACACACACACACACACACACACACATACATACCCTCTCCTGGTAAAGGTTGGCACAGGTTTACTAGCTATGCTCCCTTCTGCCCAGACTATAAGAAGGTAGTTCCGACTGCCACCAGCCACTCTTTATCAGCTACTTTAAGGCCTTTAACAAAGGGCATCCAAGCTTACTGTTTAATGTTACTATTAATCCAAATGGTAGATTGACCAAGACCAAGGCTATTAGGAGTGGCCTGTACAGTGCCACCAAACAGATATGCAAGTACTCTAAGAGCTTAAACATGTCTCACAGATGTCAGCCACAACTGAAAGGTGTAAATATATTTAATAATAAAAGAACAAGACAATACCCAGTAAACAAACACAGTTACTTCAGAGTTCAAAATCAAAGGAAATATTTAAAACAACTTTGCAGGACAGTCTCAAATAAAGAAAATATTTACGCTATACTTTACTATATTTTTATCTGAATATAAAAGAGTTACTATGCTCTAAAATCTTACAGCAAGGTAAGTGCAGAGGTGAGTAGATGTTCTTGTTAGGTCAAAGACAAAGGATGAAATGCTCCCCCCCAGAGAGTTCTTAAATTAATATCAACTATTACTGCTGGGTCAGGGCTGGTAACTCGGCACATAAAAATCAACTACCAATCATTAGCAGACCGGAGTTCCGCTGTGGCGACCCCTAACCGGGAAAAGCCGAACGACTCAACAACAACTGCTGGGTTAGCTTGGATGACATCAATTTTTGTCACCTGAGTTTAGTTCCCAAGCTAAACCCTCACCGTCAGAAACTACCATCATTTTAGCATCTCCCTATGAAAAATACACATCTCTCACATCTTTGCAACTGCTGGAAAACAAAAAACAATAAAACACTTACAAAGCAATGCAGAAGGCACCCTAGTTCTAGACATCCTATCTCCTTGCTGCACTGAAACTAACTTTTATAGCACAATCACAAACAATTTAATTTGAATTGTTTTCTTGAAGTTTTGCAAGTTAACCCTCTATGTTCTAGTTCCCGCTGTTAAAACATATACATTTATACATGTACAATACTTTAAATACATTTCTGCTCTAATCCAGCAAGGCAAGCTGTGGTCACACATCCAGGCTCAGCACTGTACAAACCCTGATCAACACACACTTCTGTACCAGCAGTTAAATATAGACATAACATACAGTTCTAAGACATTTGTAAGACAAGCATATGAATCATGTTAATATTCACAAATGACACGGGATTACTAACAAAATTCCATACAGCTGGGCTGGCAGTGTGACAAACAATATCACTGGAAAGCAGAATATTTAGTTGTTTCGCAAAAAGGTCACAGGATCATTTATCCTAACGATATTACATAATTACTTCAAGGACATGAGATGAATAGATTTAAGGTAATAAGAAGGGTCTAACAGCCAGCAGCTTTTTGATGCATCACTTTAAATTTTCAACTGGCTATTTACACTGTGTTGCAACAGAGTTTTAAAGACCCATCACGTATGACAAAAAATAACCAAAAGGCAACCAGTGTTCGGGAACAAGCCCTGCTTTTTTGTGAAAAATAACATGTTGTTATATTTTCCAAGACAAATAATAAACAATGCAAAAAATTTTTTAAAAAAAATTGCTATGCACAGTATCACAAAACAATACACACATGATAAGCACTTACAAATTAGCATGAAAGCATTTAATACAGGCCATTAATAATAGCATTTAAATAAACATTTGACCCTTGCATCTATTAAAAATACTACAAAAGTGATTTTAGGCACTGTTCTGCTAAAATGCACTATAACTAATATGCAAACCTGATTCTATCCCCCAACACTCCAGACCTAATTCAGTAGCTCCAGCTTAAGAGAGTGCGTCCTAGAAGAGGGGAAAAAAGAAAAAGAGAAAGAACAAAACAACACCTCACAGTAACTAAATGTATTCTAAAAAATAATCTGCACTAACCTATTAATGTCTACTACTTTTCAGAAATGCCTAGCAAAATGTTAAACTTCTTATTTTAATACTACCAAAATGGTGCTGGAAAGATCAGAGCTGAGATGCCATCCTTATGGAAAAAAAAAAACACATACAAACTTGGTAGTATTATTGTTAATAAGTTTCTGGACCTTTTTTTACATTAGAAAAACATCAATTAGCACTACTGAGAAAAGCCAAATAAATATCCAGGATCCCTATACTAAACCACAGAATTACAGCTTCGGCACACTGCACATAACTGTGCATGGTTCTAACGTGCTAATATGGATTTAGGATCTCCATTCATACAAATGGATTTGTTTGCTTCTAAATATAAAACACTAATCTATGAAGAAGCAGAATAACAGTATAAATTAAACATTTAAAATGTTTGTTCTAAGTCCATTTAACAAACGTGAAAAGAGATCAGTGAACTTGTGCCCAAATTCCAGATCACAGTAATTTCCAAACAAGCTGTGATTAGCACCTGTACAATTTAGTTTAACTTTCTTCTGTCAGCAGGAGAAAGCACAATGACTGGGCTTATGTAATCAGGATGTCCAGCTGTAAATGTTTTTTTTTTTAATTTATAAGTTAACTTATTTCACCTTTTTGCATCTTGAATGTGCAAATATTTGTGAAGCAGTCATGCTTGCACACTCTTGATACCAGACTGAAATGCTGTTATTTAATACTTCAAAGCTTCAAGAAAAGAAAAGAAAACTAAAAAAAAAAATGTATTATCTTAAGCTCCTACCATATAGATTTATAAATAACAAATACAGCCTCACTGACCCTACTGAGTATGCTAGCTGTCTCTAAAGTAGCCCTACCCTCTCTTCTGTTATCAAGTTATTTATTTACAGTATTTGCTTACTTCTTAACTAAGGTAGAACACTAATCTTCACATATTTTTTTTTTCTTGCACCTCAGCACAAAAGTACTGCCTAGTTAAATGACTTGCTTTGCACAGAGTTGCACACAGTTAGACAGAAGGAGGCAGAGCCAAGAAATCTAATGCTGAACCATAGGAAGCAGCTCGTTAACAGCTCACAGCCTTAATCTTCTGTGCCAACTGCCAGGTAACAGCTGCTGAAAATAGTCTGAATTTATTACAGAATACTACACTGAAATTTCACTTACACGTTGCCTCAAGCTGAGCATTCACAATAACTACAAAAACAGAAGTCAAATGAAGACACACTGCTAAAGTCAAAGTGTGACACTGTAAATGAAAAAGCATTGAAAGGTACATTCCATGCAGAAAAATCACTGAATTAGATAAGTGTCAGAAAATTAAAAACAAATGCATTGCATACGTGCAATCAGTAGTCGTTAAAAAATTACTGATGCAAACTGAAGTGCAAATTCACTTACTGCAACCAGGGTTCAGAAACAAGCTCTGCTGAAGATTGAGTTGAGAGTGGTAAATGACCTACACTCCTTTATGAAAAGGGTGTGGCAAATGATGCATCAGTCTAATGCTATTGCATGACTCCTGTCAATGAAGCAATAAATGAGAACAAGGTAGTGGGGCTGTGGCAACATGTTAGGGTGTAATCCAAAGGGTTGCCTCATAATGTATGCTACATGCCCCTCAGATGATATGGTAAAATGACCTACACCTGTGTGAAAGGTAGGCTCGTCAATCTGGGCTGTGGCAACTTCTCTCTGCTTCTTACCTGAAGTACATAATGCAGCCAATGACGCTAAACTCTGTAAAGAGGGTGAGTTTGCCTTGGAGGGCTAGATTGGTGTAGAACAAAACACAGCATATAAGAAAACTTAACAGCAGACATGAGTCAAAAGGAGCATATTCACACATTCTCTTATACCTAGTTATCCATCTTTAGGATGCTGGAGAACCAGAGCATATGCCAGCACACAATGGGCACAGGGCAGAGAAACTAAGCGTGTTACATGACAAGCACATGTGAAAATACATTCACACACAGCATATGCACCTTTTAGTAATCAGGGGTATCACCACTTCATCTATGTCATGTCTTTGTAATGTGAGAGGAAGCCAAAGCATCTATCAAAAGCCCATAAGAGACCTACAGCCACCAAAATAAAGACATCTTAGCTGGGAAGCAAACTGGGGAATAAAGTGCTGTAAGTCAGCAAAGTTTGCTACACCACTGCCATACCTCTCAACCTCTTAGCACAAGAATTCTGGGCAAAGCCAAAAACAATGGAGGGACAAAGGAGGCCCACAATCACGGACAGATTTTAAATATTGCTCTTATAAAACTAGAAAGTTGCTAGAGTAACATGTTTTGTATTAGCATGCATTTTCTTAAGGATATGGAGTCTGAAACTCAAATGTACGTCATTATATAGTGACTTTATCCTCAATGATTTGCAGAAAAAAACACAAATGTTTTTTAGGAACAGACCAAAATGAGGCAGAAATCTTGATATTCTAAGACATTCTGGACAGTTGAGAGGTATGATCACTGTGCTTTCTAAAAGGAATGTTATAATAAAAAAGTTTACAAGTGAAAAAAAACTACAAGACCAGACGGTGTGCGTGTGTTGTATGACTTTATGTAAATCTGCATGGGTTTGTGTAAATGCATGAATTTTGTGCGTCAGAGCCTATGCTACTCAAGTCACTGGTAAATGGATTTACTATTATGCTCCCTTATATCAGAAGATCTACTGGTGTTCTGAAAAGTCTTTCACAATTGTTTTATATAAGAATATCCTTTGACTGTTGCTACCAATGTTAAATCATGAGACCTGCGCAGCCTTTACAGTTTTCCTTGTGCAGAGCAGGGGCAGGATAGCAGAGCTGTACAAAGAATTGTTTCTTGGCATTCACTGTTAGAAATGAAAGGTAGTTAGCTCAGAAACATTCTTTCACAGAATGTTTCCTGCTGTCTATGGTTTGTACCTTTCATTTTATGTTCCACCTTAGAGAATGTCTGAACCTAGAAATGTTAAAGGTGCTGTTCTACTGCACAAGTTCACAAGACACAATGTGGTACTACCAAGATTTTAGTAAACAACAATCACATTATGTTATTTTAACCCACTGTGTGTGTGTGTGTGTATATATATATATATATATATATATATATATATATATAAAAATATAAATAAGCAATGGGATAATGGTTCTTAGTAAAGTGAGGGGTTTGCAAAGTAGTTGGTACTCTGCTACTCATATGTGCACTACAGAAAAATAAGAGCTGACATCTGCTAATCAGGATGAAAAGAGCTGACAAGGATGCCCCCCAGCCCCATCCTAATTCTCCACAGACACAGGGGTGGGGGGATGGGACCACTCCTTACCCTGCAGCACATGCTGCTGATTTGGCAGAACTGATGGCCAATTAGTCTTAAGTAGATGCAGACTTCCACGTTGCACAGGAAAAAACAGCATTAGGAATCAATGCAGACAAAAGCACGGTTCTGCCTTGATCACAAGAATCACCTCGTGCTTTGCTGCACATGCAAAAAAGTGTGTGACTTACCAAAGTTTAGGGATAACATAAAATGGAAAAATTTAATACATTCCATGGTTTGGCCATGCAAAGAAAAAAAAAAAGAAAGAAACAAGAAAAAGAGGAACATGTTCATGCAGTCCATATTGCACTTACCAACCAGACTGACTGCCTGTAAAATATTTATCTGAAGCTTGGCCAGGAGCTTCTGGTATATCAGTACAGTTTATGAGCAGGAATGTAGAACATTCCTATTAATGTGCTATATTTACACATTTTACAAGCCATGTTTTCTTAGCCTGAGCCACTTATTTAACAAGTTAAGTGGCAATGCTGTTTCTGTCATCATCAGATTACTATGCGTACTTGCTAACGGTAAATAAACAAATTTAAAATGCAATTACACTAGACTTCTACGACAATAAATGTAGAGAATCATTTTATGATACATGATAAATACTGTTCTTTATTTCATAAGGAATTCCCCACTGAAGTCTACTTTTAACTAGTCAAATGCAGTGAAAAGGAACTATGTCCACTTTTTCAGCACAATATTGTAGACCATAAGTCCAGATTCACTTAAGGTAAAAAACAGTAATAACGACTAAATATGTCTACTAAGTCTAGCCTGTTGGCCGAACTGCATCATAACAACACGTCGCTGTCCTGTATCATTTTATTCGCAAGAGTAAAATGCACACTCTAGTGATGTACTGAAAAGGACAGGCATGAAGATATTTTTATAAAAACATCCAGTGAAAAAAGCTGTGAATATATATATATATATATATATATATATATATATATATTCTTTGTTACTTATAGGACATCAAAACATTCCTGTGGAGAAGGAAAATAGGTAGCATAGCTTTATAATGGCAGCATATACACCGAGTTATACACAACAATGAGAAAGCAGGAATGGAAATAAAGCAGACTTATGGGACTACATACTACAATTAGTTGAGAGTTAACTTGTACAGAAATTACTAGGAAAGCTGCATATATACTGTAAAATGTCAGGCTATAATCTCAGCCTATTACTTTTCCACATTCAATACACAAAATGCACATACATTCAGTTAAGTAAATGATGCAGACATCAGCCATTTCCGGTAGTACAGTGAAGCAGTCAGTGTTTTTAGCTCCATGGGATGTGACAAATTAATAATTACATGATGATAAGGAAAAGACTATTTAATAAAACTGTTGTGGGAAAAATGAGACAGAATTAATGGAATTTACTGTTTACTTTAAATGAAAAAAATGTGATTAAATAAAAAAAAAAAAAAATAGGCAGACAATCCATTAATGAACATAGCCAGAATCTTGATAGCCAGAATCTTGCCCTTGGAAGCTTATTCAGACAATCCATTAATGAACATAGCCAGAATCTTGCCCTTGGAAGCTTATTCTATGTTTCCAGCAAAACAGCCAAGATTTGATAAATACAATGAATAATATGACAGAGTACTCTGATCACAGTTTATTCAAAAGAAAATATTGCATTACTGCACACTATCTTTACTGTGTTTCTTCCGGGCATTTTTTTAGAGTCGGTGCTTTTACTTTGCCTATGCCCTATCATGCCTATAAAAGGTTTGCAAGTTAGTTCACTTACCAGTTAACAAGGCAACAAGTCAATAACAGATGAATAAATAAAGTTCAGATAATTGCTATCCAATCCCAAAGACATGTGGGTAGGTAAGGTGACAATGCTCAAAATTTCCACATCTACCAGTGAGAATGTGTGTGTACATGTACAAGCAGATTCTAATAAAAATTGTGCACCCCACTCAGGACTAGCTCATGCTGGGGATTGGCATAATGGTTAAGGTGTTTGTCTCACAGACAAGAGGTACAGGGCTTGATTCTCACTGAAGGGAAATTGACTAGACTTAAAATGGCCCACAAGGGCAGTTAGCCTGAGTGTCCTTTGACAACAGCATTTTCCAATTGGCAGGTCAGCACTAGGTGATACACAGTGCAGTTAACAATCCACTTAGAAAGTATTTACTAATCCACTGCAAATCCTTCTCTTCCTGGAGTAATGCAGTCAAATAAGTAGTCTACTCCTGAATTCATGTACCATCATTATATAAAACATGAGCTTGCAGTTTATGTCCAAAATATGAAGAGTACTTTCTGAGTTCTGCCACCTCAAAAAAGGGGGAATCAATAAAATTGTTTAAAGATATTCTGAGTCAACATTTTAGGAGAAAGCACAAACTTATTGTAGTTTGAGCAAATAAATGAATGCTTAAAAACTATATGGTTATTTGCCCAAACTACAAGAACTTTTTTTTTGTTATTTGCAAAATGAACATCTGACAGACTCAGTGTTACAAATTTCCCAGGAATCAATGACAGTGTTTCTACAGTCAGTACTGAAACTAAAATCTTTGGTATACTGCCTATACATAGGTGTATTAGCAGTGACATAGCTACAGTTTGTGCTGCCCATGGCTGTTTTTAAGTTTGCCACCCCACCCACTCACAAAATCATGGTCAAATGAGTCCCACCCATACACAGCCCCCCCCCAGCCATCCCAGTCCCCATTACTTAGCTATTTCTCCCCATTTACCATAAACACTGTAATGCGCATGTTGCTTTATGCTTTACTTCTACAATAATTACTTGGATTTCATTTAAAACTTTTATTTTAAATTTTATAGCACAAACACCAATAGACATCTTCAAAAAGCAGTATAGTCTCACAATGAAAGCAGACTTAGTATTAAAACTTCTCTGCCCTTGCAGCTCACATTCATTGAAGCAGCACTGAAACCCACATTCAAAGAAAATGTATCTGGCCAGTGCCAGATGAAGTTAACTTTGAGCTGTTTTCAAATCACAGGCCCTTTGCACACATATTTAGGACCATGCAAACATACAAGTGTCCACTGATTCACCTTCCTGATTGTATTAAATTATACTCTTTGTATAATACAGCACACTTGTTAGAATGTGTTTTAAATTTGTTTTGAACATTTTTCCAGAAAGCAATGGGAAAAAAAAGTATGAACCAATAATGACAAAACTGCTCAATTCAGAACATTTCCTTCATAAAATTCTACTCAGACGTCTGTCACTGAAATCCACCAATATCAGTAAATATGCACAATCTCTGCAGAAGTAAAAGTTATCTAAATAATTCCACATTAAATAGATCTGTAACTAATGAATAGGTTGCTACTAGCAAACAACTTTATATGTAATTGTTTCATCTACAAATAAAGTGCCTAATGCCCTTGAAGAATAAATTGCCTATGTTACATTAAAAAATGATAAGCTAGTAATATTGCATAAGGGAATGGATGGCAAATAGGCATCTCCTCCAAAGGAGGACATTCTCAGGACTGCAGCAGCCACCCCTTTAAAATGCAACACAGTACAGTATCAGTAATCCATCTACACACTGTGGGAGTAGAACCCACAGCCTTCTGCATCAAAAGCAAGTATACTACCTGTTGTGTTGCTAACAATGCAAACAGACTTGGCATAAGCAGCACTAAACTTCTCTTTCCTTGAAGCACTCAGTTCCTTGTAAAATCCACTTGACACTCAACTATATCTCTCAATTTGCAGCACAAGAAATCTGGAAAGAGCCACAATGGCCCAAAACCAGGGACACATTTTAAACATTGCTGTCTTAGAAAGTTGCTAGAATAAAAAGTTTTGTGTTGCCATGTGTTTCCTGAAAGATAGCCATTTACGTTTCAGTCTTCCTATCACTATTTAGTGAATTCAGTTTTCACTGATTTGCCATAAGACAACAAATTGTAAGAGAAACAGACCAAAAGTATAACCAAACATTCTGTGAAAATCTGGACAGTTGAAGGCTATGGATTCAGCTCCTTGAATCACAAGTAGTGGTATGGGTAGAGAATTCTGGTTATTGTTTCTTGTACCTAAGATACAGAGTTTGAGCCTGAGTAACACTAACCACAAGGTTTACTTAACTGGGGAATTTTACACACACACACACACACACACACACACACACACACACACACACACACACACACACACACACACACACAATAAAAAAATTCAGCAACGTTAACAGCAAGTAGCAGGAAACCTCTGAAGTCCGTGAACTGAACAAATACACACATTCCCTGTAGTGGCAGCCACACACAGAGTTAGCAGCACAGCAAACAGAAGCAAATTTCCATGATCTGAACCTGAACACATGCACACCTTACTTGGTGAAGCAGCAGCAAAATTCCAATTCTGTGAACTGAACACTAACAGCAAGCAGCAGCAAAAGTCCTTAGTCTGTGAATAAACACACACATACCCCACAGTGGCAGCAATAAGAAGTTGTACTGTTACAATTGTGTGTGGAGAGGAAGAACGCACAGACGTGAACTGCTCGTGGACAGGAAGAACGCGCAGACGTAAACTGCGTGTGGACAGGAAGAACGCACAGACTTGAATTGCGCAAGGACAGGAAGAAAGCACAGTTGGGATGTGTGGGACTGTTCTTAAAGAAGAACGTCTCCTTTAAAAAAAAAACAGTTACTTAATAAATGTGATATTTAGTCCCAAAAGTGCCGTCCGGGGTGGACCACCCCTCTCACCCCCCACTCCCCCATCCCCTGCTACGTCACTGTGCATCAGTATGTAATGGTACATACAGTGTGTGTGTTTACCACAAATATTTGTGCATATTAATTTTACTTGTTGATTTTGACTGGCTAATGCTCTCCCTTCTGCGAGAAAGAGTAAAGTACCTGTTGCACTTACTGTTGTTGTAGGGGGAGGCAAAAAGATTGCAGTAAGATTGGCCCCAGTGGCTGAAAATATGATCTGCCACTGTTGTATTGAGGGACCATTCATGACAGAGAAGGGTAGACGTTCTCAACCTATCCACTAGTACACTGGACTTCCCCAGAATGTGCTTTGCTATCAGAAAGTGGTGAGAAGACATTGCCACGGCCACATTCTCATGGCCTCTTGACACAAGCTGTAGGATCATGTTCCTCCTTGTCTGTTGTCGTACCAGACCGCTGACATATCTTCTTTCTGGACTAAAAAGAGTGTTCTTGTTCAGAAGGCTTAGACTCTAGGAGGACTGCCTTCATCTATAGGATATTGGTGTGAAGACTGGCCTCTGGCAGGGAGCCAAGTGCCTTGGAAATGTCCCTCCCCATGCTAACTGATAGGCATCTGTGGTCACTGTAGCTTGGGGAGAGGGTAGTACAAAAGGAATGATATGACTCCTGTATATCTTTGTGAAACAGACTTAGAAACTCTCAGCTGATATCTGATTGACAACTGAGCCAAAGGGATCCACTGAAGCACCCTCAAGTGACATCTAGCAAGAGGAATCAAGATAATGACAACCACCATTGAGCCAAGAAGATGTAGGATCAATTTTGCAGGTGGCTTCTGACAGGAAAGGACAGCTACTATCTGTTTGCGGAGTGGGGAAATCATGGTTTGTGGAAGCTTGGCAATTTGCAATTTTGTGTCTAAAAGAGCTCCAATGAATATCAAAGTCTGGACAGGATGAAATTTGGAACTGGCTGTATTCACTGTAACATCTAGCATTGTGCACAGCTGGAGAAAGAAGCCTTTGGCTTGAAGAAAATAATTCCTGGTGGAGGCAGTTATGAGCCAGTCATCCAGGTATGGGAACACTAAAAATCCCTGCAGCCTGAGATGAGCTGCAACCACTGCCATGCACTTGAAATCCCAGGGGGTTGTGGTAAGACCAAAGGGAAGAGCTCTGAACTGAAAGTGATTGGGTCCCATTTAGGAGCAGAGAAACCTTCTAGAGATTCTGTCCGTCTTTATGTGGTAGTATAAATCCTGAAAGACTATTGAGCACACCCAATCACACCTCCTTAGCAATGTAAGGATATACTGTACAATGATCATCAAGAATTTCCTTTGCTTCACAAACTTGTTCAAATCATTTGGGTCCAAAATTGGCCTGAGTTCCCCATTCTTTTTGGCACTAAAAAGAATCTTGTGTAACCTCTGGATCCTTGATGGTCTGGCAGGACATCTTGGATGACCCAATTTTTTAGCAGTTTTTTATTTCTAATGCTGCTGATTCCCTTTGGGAGGGTAGAATATCAAGAAGTTTTTTTTAAGCATGGGAGAGGAGAGAAAGGGAATGGAAAATTATCTGGTTATGATCCTCTGCACCCAAACATCTTGAGTGATGGAAGTCCAGGCTGTGAGGTACAGGGATATGTGCCTCCCAAAAGTCTCCAAGTACAGCAGTCAGGCAAACATTCAGGAGTGCTGGCAAGGTCTGTTGGAGAAAGAACCCCAAAAGCCTTGGTTTTGTGGGCTACTTCTGCCATGGGGGGTGGCATCCACCATTAGAGTTCCTCCCTCTGCCTTGATGGGGTCTCTCACCAGAACTGTCAGGAGCAAACACCTGTGACTTACAGGACCAGAGTTTCTATCCCACCTTCTGGTTTCAGAAGAATGTTCTCTGGTTGTTAAAAAACTGGATCCCTACAGCAAAGAAAGTTTTACCATTTTGTTAATTCTTGGATAGTGTTTCTTTAACTTCTGGACAGAAAAGTGTCGATCCATCACAGGGGCAATGATGAAGGACGTCTTAAAGTCCTCTCCAAAACCACATAGGCATATCCAGGCATGTCTCCTAACAGTTAAGACAGTGGCACAGTTTTTAGAAATGCCTTCTGGTGCATTGGAAATGAGATGCATTGATACATTCAACATGAAATAAAGGGTAGTCAACTGCAAGTTGATGGACTTCCTCTTCTCTCCTCTGCAGAAAGGGAGCCTGTGAGAGACTTAATGAGCTCTTTGGTCAAATCCCTGTGGAAGCATGTAATATGTGCCAAATAATTCAGCGTCTTGACGACAAAGTTCACAGAAGAATAGACTCTCTTCCCAAACCTATCCAGCACCAGAGACTCCCTATTAGGAGAACAGACAGTGGAACTGTTTTCAGCAAGTTGCTTCTTGGTGGCTATTGCCACCACCATGGAATCAATGACAGGACCCTTGCTCCAATAAGGACTGCCTTTCAGGGAAAACAGGAATTTATCAGGTTAAAGTGAGAGTGGCTAGGTCACATCTGATTCCTTCCATGCCCGTACAGAGATTAATTAAATCTACCATCTTGTTCCAAAGAGGGACCACCCAAGAAATAGATGGGCCAGCCCTAAAAGCCTTGAGAAATACTGACTAACATGGCAGAAAAATCTGGCTGCAGCAAGGGAGGAGTACCGCATCCAATAAGAGCAGGTTTCAATGTAAAATTCAGGTCCAAAGGCTTCAAAACCTTCGAAGTTGGAGCCAAAGAAGGGATTTCTCTTTATCCTTGGCTTTATTGTAGCTTCTTTCAGCTCTGGATTTTTCCACGTTTCTTAGCTGAAGGAGAAACAGCAGAGGAAGTAGAGAAGTAAGCAGGGGGAACTTCTTCCACAGAAGCATGGAGGAGTCTCTTGATAAGTTTATTTCTCCTCTCCATAAGAGCTCTATAACCAAAAGCAACACAAATTGGACATTGTTCATTCAGTCGGGTAGCCCCCAAACAATTGACACACTTGGCATGTACGTCTGAGTTGGGGATTTTGTGGCCATAAGCCACACATTTTTTGAAACCCAAAGGTTTATCTGACATACTTGACAATCCAGCAAGCACAACAACCACAAAAATTAATCAGAAAAGACATTGCACAACAGTAACTAGAAAAACTACAAATTCTAAAAGTAGTTCACTATAACTATTAACCTAGAAAAACTACTCCAGGTACTAAACACTGTAACACTCTAAACTCTAACTACCAAAGTTTCAACAACAGAGCACCAACAAGTGAAGCAAAGAGAGAGGATATGAAATATATCCTAAAACCTTTTTTTAAGATAAGGGAAGGCACAAGAGAAAAAATGAGCACAGGATAAACCTCACTGACGAAAACATGGAAAATCATACTGACAATTCTACTTATCTCGACAAAAATGAGCCTGAGCAGAGCAGAGCAGACCACACCCATGGTAATAAAACAGCAAATAAGATCTGAGGTAATTCTCTCCTTGGGGGGGGGGGGCTATGGGTAAGGGGAAATTTGCCGAAGTTGGATCCTATAACCCAACTGTTGAGAAACATATGGAAAAGACAGCAGATCAATTAATTTAACAGTTTATACAGTTGAAATAAGGGGAACAGAAGGAATGGTGTAGATACAGAATGTGCTTCCATTTAATTTAAGATGCATCTAATTTGTAAGCAAAATATTGGAGAAAAATTAAGATACAACATGATATGCAGTTATAAACATGACTTCTAGGTGAACGTAGTTTATTGGTGAAAGAATACGCACTATAAATGAGATACATACTAAATGTAATGTTTGTCCGAAAAGAACCCAACTTAGTATGTGGTATCATAGTGAGAGGTTGTGAAAATAACTGACGTGAACTGTTTAACTGAAGAATGAAAAAAGTGCACTTTCACAATGTAAAAATGTATGTTATGAGAAATGCATACATTTTATTGTGGTCTTTTAAAGACCAATAAAGAAGATTTAAAAAACAATATGGGCTTTGCTAAAACAAACAAACAAAAAAGACAATGCAGACAGCCAGTAGGAGCTCTCTGACAAGGATATTTGTTGGTAATTGTTTCTAAGGACATCATTACACACAGAAAAACATGGAATGGTTACAGAAATAGCAAAGACAATAATCAAACAGTTACACCAGCAATTGGAAATCTCACTCAAGAAAGACAAAATTGTACTTCACATCTATCAGAGAAGTGACTGATAAAAGTGAGGCAAGTCATCATTCACTTCACTGGCAAAAAAAAAAAAAAAAAAAAAATTAAAGGTAACATGGACTATATTCTGTTTTAGAGCTGGCTTCATGCTTATGGCCATGGCATGAAAGGTAATCTTATATCCCTTAGGGACGTCTGACTGATTTCTACAACTAGCCAGAAAACTGATAACTGCCTATAGTGTAATGCATGTCCTGAATATCCTGTATCAATGAACCTTACAAGGAATACTGAACAACAGTGAAACATGGCCAACTTTGCCCCAGCAAAAAGAATCTTCTAAGATGTGATCATAAAAGACATCTCCCAGTTTATGTGGATTCTCAAGACTTGCTACCATGGAAGCATCTAAGCCAAGGACATTACTAGAAGTCCACTGCTAAGGCTGCCATTCATTCAAGTAGGAGATAACATGATCATTCTCCTGCAAGGCCTGTACACAACTTCTATCACACTGGTAAATGTTACTGTGCAGAGGACAGACTAAACAGCAGCAACTTTACTGAAAGTGGTTATCTACCTACTGCACAGTGAAAAAAAAATTCTGTGCGAGTCCCACACAGTGATGTATAAAAAAGCACCGATGACAATATTTGGAACACGTGTACTCTGGACATCCCCTATACCCCCACCCCCATAAGTTCTTCATCTAAAATTTAGTATATGAGATATGAATGTTGAGGTCACTAAGGCTCAAGATGGAATGGAAAACTCCTGACCCCTTTAGAACAAACTTTTGAGTACAATCCTTTAACTTTCTATGAAAAAAAGACCTGGATCTTTTTACTTCTGACTAGAATATTATGCATACTCCAATAATAATGGGCTGCACAGTGGTGCAGCGGTTAGCATGGTTTCCTCACAGCAAGAGGTTCTCTAGTTCAGTTCCCGGCTGGGGGTGTCTTCTGTGTGAAGTCTGGATGTCCTCCCTGCGTTCGCATGGGTTTCCTTCGGGTGCTCTGGTTTCTTCCCACATTCCAAAGACGTGCGTCTGGAGTATTTCTTCCAGAGCCTCTGCTGAAAATGTGCTCTGTCCCAGTCGGACTTTATCGGTAAACAAATGTTAAAAAAATGAATACATAAATAACTTTCTGGATACAGCTTTGCTCCTGAGCAGAATCTTCTCTTACAAAGGTTTGTTAGCAGGCTTACCCTCTTCCCTTTTGCAAATGGGGCAAATAGCTAAATAGTTTTTCTCAAAGTTTTGGTCCTGTGTAAAGAGAATTTCAGTTGTCTATGCACATGAAGAGAACACAAGGGCCTCTCCCCTGACTTTTCAGGCTTAAAAAAATGAAAGCTGAATGGTTTGTTATAAAGTCAGTTCAGTAACCACTTTAGGCATAAAGGAAGAATTAGTTCACAGTGTCATTCTATCCTGTTGAAACCCCAGAAATGCTTTTTTTTTTTTCACATTTGGTTTGTAGTTCTGAAACTCTTCTAGCAGATGTAACTGCCACCAAGAACAGCAGTTTTCCATGACAGGTGTTGTAGGTCTGCTGTTGCTGCTGGTTCAAAGCGTGATAGTGTCAACTTTTCTAGCACAAAGTTTAAATCCCAAGCTGGTAATGGTGGTTTCCTTGGAGGTTTTACATTCTTGATTCCTCTGAGGAACTGCCTGAGCAAAGGGTGTGTAAAAACAGGTGTATCAAAGCTGTATTCTGCTGAAATAGCTGATGCATGTATCTTGATGGAGGAGTAGGACAGGCCTGAATGAAGAAGTTCGCCAGATACTCCAGAATGTTAGGCATATCTATGTTTGACACATCTTTTCCTCTTTCCGTACTCCAGATGACAAACCTTTTCCATTTTCCAGCATAGTTCCTTCTTGTTGAAGGTCTGCGTGCTTCAAGAATAATGTCTTTAACTCTTTGGGAAAGTTCTGGAATAGCTGCTGTTATGTGATGTTCCATGCAGTCAGTTGCAAGGTTTTTAGGTTTGGATGTATGATGCTGTAGTTGTTCTGTTAACATCAAAGGCATCAGGGGAATTGTCCACATATTGTTCGAGACATGCTCCTCAGTAGTGGGTACCAGTGTTGTCTTGGCCAGTTTGGAGCTATCAGGATTATCCTTGGACGTTCTTCCTTGATTTTCAGTAGTACCTTGTGTATCAAAGGAAGAGGCGGGAATGCATATGCTGTTAGGCCTTTCCAGCTGAAGGAGAGCGAATCCACTTTCCATGCTAATGGGTGGAATGTCCTTGTGCAGAATTTTTTGAGCTGGTGATTGAGAGGTGATGCGAATAGGTCTATCTGTGGCATTCCCCATTTCTTTGAGATGGTCTTGAAGATGTCCGGGTGAAGCTTCCATTCGTGGGCATCCGAAGTGGTTCTGCTTAATATGTCTGCTAGGGTATTGTCTTTCCCTGGTACAAATATTGCCTGTAACTGGATGTTGTAGCTGAGTGCCAGGGTCCACAGCTCCAAGGTCATTCTGCATAGGGGTATGAATGAGTGCCTCCCTGTTTGTTGATGTACCACATGACTGTGGTGTTGTCTGTCCTTATCATCAACTGGCCCTCTTTGAGAAATGGTTTGAACTTTGGATAGCCAGTTTTACTGCCAGCATTTCTTTTAGGTTGATGTGCAGTTGAAGTTGATCCTGTGTCCACAATCCTTGCACGCATTTGTCCAGCATGTGGGCCCCCCATCCTAGGTCTGAGGCGTCTGTTGTGATGGTCTGGCTTGCTTGACATCTGCGAAAGGGTAGGCCTGGGTTTGACTGGCATGCCTGAGCCCACCATAGGAACTCCTGTTTTAAGCATGGAATTAGTGGGATTTCTGTTTCTAGACTGTGTCTGTGTTGGGACCATAAATTCTTTAGGTACCACTGTAGTTTTCTCATATGTAGTCTGGCAAATGGAACCAAGATTATGCATGATGCCATGAAGCCCAAGGCCTGCAGTACTTTTCTTGCTGTTAACTTGTTCAGTTTTGTTAGTGCCAAGAAGTAAAGAGGAAGTTCTTTTTGTTTTTCTGTAGTCAGGAATGCCATTTGTTGTACTGTGTCCAATTCCGCGCCCAAGAATGTCCTTGTTTGGGAAGGTATCAGCCTTGACTTTTGTAAATTGACTGTGTATCCCAGTGCTTGTAGCAAGTAAATGACCCTTTGTAAATCTGTTGTCAGCTTGCTTTTGTTGTCCCCTTGTAGCAGGCAGTCGTCCAGGTATGGGTAAATTTGAATTCTGAAGTCTGCAATGGCGATTACTGATGCCAGGCATTTTGTGAATACTCTGGGCGCAGTAGATAAGCCAAAAGGCAATGCTGAGAATTGATAGTGCTCTGATCCTGCAAGAAATCTGAGGTATTTTCTGCAGATTGGTCGAATGGGGACGTGCAGGTATGCCTCCTTGAGATCTAGAGTTACCAGCCAAGACTCCTTGCCCAGCATGGGAAGAAGTTGCTGTAGGGTCAGCATTTTGAATTTTGGGACAATGATGTATGTATTTAAGGTGGACAGGTCGAGAATTGGTCTCCAACTTTTTCCTTTCTTGGAACTAGGAATAGTCTGGAGTAGAACCCTTTCCTTGCTCTGCTGTTGGCACTCTTTCCACAGCTCTCATGTTTGCTAACTCCATTATCTGGCGTAGAGCCTCTGTTTTTGATTTGGAGGTAGATTTGGCATTCCTCTTTTGACTGGTAAAGTGTGGAAGTGAAACCGGTAACCTTGATCTATGGTTTGTAAAATCCACTTGTCCTTTGTTATGTAGTGCCAGTTCTTTGAAAATAAGGTTAACTTTCCGCCTAGAGGAGCTGCTATTTGTTCCCTGGTAGGCGGATTTAGGTTAAGTCACTGTGGTTGTGTTGATGTAGTGGCAGTGGCTGTGTCTGTGCCTCTGTTGTTACCTTGCCACTGTCTTCCTCTGTAGGCACCTCCTCTGGATTGGTTTCTGCCTCTGGAACGCCTATTCCTGCCCCTTTGAAATTTTGTGGAGTCAGGAAAGGACCAATTTTGGCAGGCCAGTTCCTGCTAAACCTTGGGGTTGAACCTGCAAGAAATCTTTAACAGTTTGAACAGATTTTGCCTTTTCTTCCATTTTCTTCATAACCTGCTGGGCAGGTGTACCAAACAAACTTGTCTTGTCCATAGGAGCATCTAGCAACTTAGCTTTAACATGATCCGGTAAAGCTTGTTCCTTTAGCCATGCATGCCTTCTTATCACTGTGCCTGTCATGGCTGATCTAAATGAAGCCTCCAGTGCATCATAGCCACATTTTAAGGAATGGTTGCTAACCTGTTGTATGTTATTTATCATCTCTAATACATATTTCTTATCAAGAGATTCATCAGTGGTTAGTTTTTTAGTTAACTGATCAAGCATAAACTCTTGGTATTGTATCATGTGAAACTGACAGTTTAAAGCTCTAGCTGAGAGAGTAGCTGAAGTGTAGACCTTTTTACCCCATCTGTCTAATGACCTTGCTTCCCTTTCAGAAGGAATAGGGTTTTTAGCTATGGTCGCGGCTACTGCCTTGGGACCCTGGGATATAGTTTCTGGGTCTGCAAGTGGAGCCTTGTAAAGGTGGTGATGAGTATCTGGCACCCTGTAAAATCTGTCTGGTTTGGCAGTGGCTGTGGGTAAAGAATCTGGAGCCGAGCCAACATCATTGAAAGCATCATCCACCACAGAGAGAACAGGAGGTATAGCTAAGGGCCTGTGCTGTGGGAGGTGCAGAAAAGTCCTAAGTATTTTTCTGGAGTCTGAAAAATCTTGTTGCTGCCATTGGAACTGTTCTCGCATGGCATGCAAGGTTTCCCCAAAGGAGAATTCTTCTGGTGGGGAAGCAGCTGGAATGGATTCTTCAGCATCAGAATCTTCAAAATTGGAGAAGGGAGCCTCTGGCTGGTCAGTTATGTCTGATTCATCAGCAGAATCATCAGAGGACACTAACTCGGGGGGCTCTGCCCTAGGTCTCTTTTCTGGGGGCTGAGAGGCCCTGTCTGGGTGAGATTGAGATCCTCTAATTAAAGAAATTAAATCTTCTGCCAAAGTAAGCATTTGAGAACTAGAAGAGGGCCTGGATGTGGGGGGTTTAATAGGCACTGTTTTAGTAGTCTTGGCTGCTTTAGCCCTGGCGAAGGCCTTAATGGACATGGCTGCTGGAGGCCTAGCAGTACCACGTGCTGGGGTAGAGACATCCAAGGGGAAGGTGTCTGATAAGTCAACCACCGTAGTGGGTAAAATTTCTGAGGTCGATTCAAGAGTTGTAGCAGGGGCCTCAGTTGTAGGAATAGGTTCAGCTGTACTTTGTTCAGTTTTCGGTTTCGGCGAAACCGCGACACTCGCGGTTTGCTTGACCATGGTTTCGGCCGAAACCGCGGACCGCGAGTGTCGGTCTTTATCTTTGCGTTTTTTGGTAGATTGGGTAGTCAGAGGATCCGACGGCATAATGTACGCAAAATCAGAACCGAAAAACTGTTCTGCAAACTCCGACCGACGCCTAAGCGTTCGGCCGGTTGAAAGAAGCACAGGCCGAACAGGCTGCTACGTCGTGGGCTGGGCCTAAACAAGGCAGACAGTAAGAGTGGAAATCTTTATGAGGTATTTGTTTCCCACAGTTTAAACAATTGTTAACTTTTTCTGACATCGGCTGAGGCAAGAAAGAGTCCCCAACGGGTACTTAGCTTTAGAAGTCTTCAAGTAGTATTCGTAGAAGTAATCTCTGGATCCGACCGACCGCACTTGCGAACAGCTTCTGCTTCGGCGCCACGCGGCAAGAAAGACTGAGGAAAATGGCGTCGGCTGATGCCTTTATACCCGAAGACCAACAGAGATGACGTCGGGTGGAGTGCGACATCAGCCGAAGCCGGACCCGGACTTTGGAATCCGGCCGACTGAAGGGCTGCCTGACGACAGGACAACCCACTTGTTATGACTGCAGATGCATCCATGAAGGACATCAGCAAATAAGATCTGAGGTAATTCTCTCCTTGGGGGGGGGGGGGGGTTTGGGTAAGGGGAAATTTGCTGAAGTTGGATCCTATAACCCAACTGTTGAGAAACATATGGAAAAGACAGCAGATCAATTAATTTAACAGTTTATACAGTTGAAATAAGGGGAACAGAAGGAATGGTGTAGATACAGAATGTGCTTCCATTTCATTTAAGATGCATCTAATTTGTAAGCAAAATATTGGAGAAAAATTAAGATACAACATGATATGCAGTTATAAACATGACTTCTAGGTGAACGTAGTTTATTGGTGAAAGAATACGCACTATAAATGAGATACATACTAAATGTAATGTTTGTCCGAAAAGAACCCAACTTAGTATGTGGTATCATAGTGAGAGGTTGTGAAAATAACTGACGTGAACTGTTTAACTGAAGAATGAAAAAAGTGCACTTTCACAATGTAAAAATGTATGTTATGAGAAATGCATACATTTTATTGTGGTCTTTTAATGACCAATAAAGAAGATTTAAAAAACAATATGGGCTTTGCTAAAACAAACAAACAAAAAAGACAATGCAGACAGCCAGTAGGAGCTCTCTGACAAGGATATTTGTTGGTAATTGTTTCTAAGGACATCATTACACACAGAAAAACATGGAATGGTTACAGAAATAGCAAAGACAATAATCAAACAGTTACACCAGCAATTGGAAATCTCACTCAAGAAAGACAAAATTGTACTTCACATCTATCAGAGAAGTGACTGATAAAAGTGAGGCAAGTCATCATTCACTTCACTGGCAAAAAAAAAAAAAAAAAAAATTAAAGGTAACATGGACTATATTCTGTTTTAGGGATGCAGCATTTAGGAACTGCCTCTATCCATTAGTGGCACAAGGGGCAACCCTGGAGTACATGTTCTATTACCCATCCTTCAATCCAAGTTGCATTTGAATATGGACAGGGATGACCTTTGTTTTACTTGAATGGATAGTCTGTTCTGGAACAGTGGTAGCCTCTGTGATATACATCCATCTCTCCACAACATTCAGTTTAGATACCTGGACTGAGTATTTCTGATGCCATTTGACTTGCTGATGTTCAGCAGGTCCCATCAGTATTAGGTTGGACGATGCTTTGTATGCCAGATGCATCACATCTAAGCATTCAGTAGGACACTGAGTATAGTGATAAATCTTTGAGGTGGTCATTGCAAGACCTATTGTTTAGGACTTGTATCCTTTTAGTAAGGTATCTCTGTGGGTATTCCAATTGTTGCATGGGTCTGGACAGATACATGCCAAAGTGGGCATTACACAAAATGACTGACCTGCAGAGGGCTTTGTAAAAAGGAACAATAACATCTCTGAAACAAAATGTAAGACCCAATAACGACAAAACTACCCATTTCAGAAAATTTCAACCATAAAAGGGCGCACAAACTTCTGATATTACAATCTACCAATATCAGTAAATATGCAAAATCTCTGCAGAAGTAAAAGTCATCTAAATAATTCCACATTAAAGGGATCTGTAACTAACAAAGAGGTTGCAGCTAGCAAACTATATTTCATTGTTTCATCTACAAATAAAGTGCCCGTTGCCCTTGAAGAATAAATTGCCTAGGTTACATTAAAAAATGGGTACTTTTCCGTTATTGGGGCAACACTTCTAATGCACTAGCATACGCACGCAATGATCGCACAGTGGTTAGCCCTGAAGCGGTTGTTCATGCATAAAACACTTCCTATACTTCCTCTTACCATTGACAGTTCTTTATGGCATCCACACTTTTTGGGTCCAACTTCTTTCACCAAGCAATTTATCAGCTAATACAGTAGCAAGGAAAAGGACTTGACAAGCAGCAGTAATGTTGTCAATGTTTAATTTCTCTTCTGTGGTACATTGATCAGTTACTTGCAATTCATATTTATGTTCATATTTTCAAAAATAAGAAACCGACATTCTGCTGAAGAGTACTTGCGAAATGCCATACTGGAAGACTGACAAATGCCATTTGTATCAATACTATATTGGAGACAGTGACTTCTGTGTGGCAGCGGGTGAAACCCTAGAGATTGAAGGAAACTCATTTACACTGTAATAACACATTTTCATTTCTTCGCAAATGCCTTAATATGCACTCAATACAGGAAGTTGCCACAGTCAAAAGCTTACATATTGTTAAAACAGTTGTTAGACATAACTTGGGAACAGCAACCTAGACAGGACTACTTGGGAAAGCTTAGTAAAAAAAATATTTAGCTCTGGGCTTGCCTGCGTTATAAATTAGTATTTATGGAAACCGTACAAATCCACCATTAATCACTGTTGAATACTGTTTGATGAAAATATTGGTGGTTGTACACAGTTTTGATAGTTGTCCCATGTTTTAAGTTGATGTTTAATACTGTGCTCTGGTATACAAATATGTACGTAGCTGCTAGCTGATATTTCTGCATCCACACCATGTGTGTAGTGGGTCTAATATTAGAAGATCGAATGTGTAGGCGCTTGAACACCTGAACATTGATCTTCTAATATCGAACCTAAGAATACTAAACCCACCAGGGAAACACGCACGTCGGCCAGAAAAAACAAAAAAACTTTACATTCAAACTAAGTGGGAGGCTTCACCCCCCCCCACACCCCCAACTAAATATACGAACTCCGAAATCACTCAACAGTACGGAAATGGCAAAATCTGGTGAAAGGCCAAGGGAAATCTTTCCCTGTGTTAAATCGGCCATTCACCGTTTTTTGCTTTCGATCTTAGAAGATCGATGTTTAGGTGCTCGATCACCTAAACATTCAATCTTCTAATATAGACCTGTGTGTGGTAATTCTTTAAAAACTGGGTATGTGTTCTCATTAAGAAACATGGGTGATGCGTGCGCATGCTAGCCCATTACAAGTGTTTTCCCAATAACAGAAAAGTACCAAAAAAAGATAAGCTAGTAATACTGCAATAGGGAAAGGTTGGCAAACTGAAAAAGTACAGTTTTGTACCTACCATAAATGTAGATGTTCGAAGATCCACATTGCTGCAGTCCTTACACTTGGGGTAGTCCGCTGTCCTCGGTCGGCCCGAATATCAAAGTATAAGGCTGACGTCGGTCAAGGCGCATTAGACTGACATCAGGACGTCAGGGTACAAATGCGCATGACCGACGTCATATCCTCAGTCTTTTCTTGCCCCAGATGTCAGAAGACCCTAAAAAGAAAGGTCAAAACCAAAAGACAGCAAACAAACAACCAACCACCCTTGCACTAATAATATGTACAATATATACAATATACACAATATTTACAACCCAGCCCACACAACCGCCTCTAACTACAGAGGAGAAGGAGGGAGGGTAAATTGGACTGCAGCAATGTGGATCTTCGAACATCTACATTTATGGTAGGTACAAAACTGTACTATGTTCTTCATCTCACATTGCTGCAGTCCTTACACTTGGGTAGAATCCCAAAGCAGAGATAAGGGAGGATGGCAAAACTATAAAGAAGCAGTGGCAAAACCAGCCCTAGATTTAGAGTAAAGTGGAAGGTGATAATGCTTAGAGAAAGTATGCACTGAACTCCAAGTAGCTGCCTCCAAAATATCTTTAGTTGCCACCCCTTAAAAGGCTGTCGAAGTGGCAGTAGCCCTAGTGGAATGAGGCCTAATCCCAGCTGGAATCTCCTTGCCATGATGGAAATAACAGAAAGCAATGCAAAACCCAATCCACTTAGAAATAGTTTGTTTTGACACAGGCTTGCCCTGAGAACTCAAAGCAAAAGAAACAAATAACTGCTGAGACTGTCTGAACCCTTTAGTTCTGCTCAAATAATATCGCAACTGCCTGTGTACATCTAAAGTGTGCAAAATCTTTTCCCTTTATTTTGGGGATTTGCATAAAAGTAGGCAAATGAATAGTCTGGTTTAAAGCCACACTAGAAACCACTTTAGGCATAAAGGAAGGATTAGTACGTAAAGATACCCTATCCTTATGGAAAATTAAGAAAGGCTCAACCGCCATAAGGGCCTGCAATTCAGAAACCCTTCTTGCAGAGGTAACGGCCAACAAAAAGCAGTCTTCCATGATAAATATTTCAACTCGGTAGTAGCTGCAGGCTCAAAAGGTTGTAGAGTGAGTTTCTCCAACACAAAATTGAGATCCCAAGCAGGAGTAGGAGCTCTACGGGGGTCTTATATTCTTTGCCCTCTAAGAAATTGCTTGAACAAAGGATGAGAAAACAATGGTGGGTCACAGTCATAGTGAGCCGAAATTGCTGCAGCATGAACCTTAATAGAAGAGAAGGACAAACCTTTGTCCAGTAACTCAGTAAGATATTGAAGAGCCACACTTAAATTAGGCTCAGAAACATCAAAATCCTTTGCTGCACTCCAAAATAAAAATCTCTTCCATTTATCTGCGCACACTTTCCTTGTACTAGGCCTTCTAGCTTCCAAAATAACATCCAAAACTTGCTGTGGAAGTTGAGACCCTCTATGGCTCAAAACAGAATATGCCAGGCTGTTAGGTGAAGAGAGTGAAGCTTGACATTGAGTAAATGACTGTTCTCCTGAGACAACAGGTGTGGAATTGAAGGCAAAGGCCATGGAGGCTCCTGCATCAGACTTCTCAGTAATGGGTACCAGTGCTGTCGAGGCCAATCTGGAGCTATTAAAATCATCTTTGGCTTGTCCTGTCTGACCTTTAGAAGTACCTTTGGGAGGAGAGGCAGAGGTGGAAAGGCATACACATGAAGATTGCTCCAATTGAAAGAAAGAGCATCCACTTTCCAAGCTGTGGGATGAAACCTTTTGTGCAAAACTTTGGCAGCTGGTGGTTTAGTGGAGAAGCGAACAGATCTATGTCTGGAGTTCCCCATGACACTGTCAATTTCTGAAATACATGAGGATCCAATTTCCACTCGTGGGGATCCATAATTCGCCTGCTCAACACATCTGCTAAGGAGTTCTGTGCTCCGCAGAAACCTTGCCTGAAGATTTAGCTGTAAACTGAGAGCAGTCTCCCACAAAATCATTGCTTGCCTGCATAGAGGATAAGAATGTGTTCCCCTTGCTTGTTGATGTACCACATGACAGTTGTGTTGTCTGTTAGAATCAACACCTGCCCTGGAAGAAGTAAATCCTTGAAAGCTATTAATGCAAACTGGACTGCTAACATCTCCTTCAAGTTGATATGTAGATGTTGTAGTCTGGCAGGCCACTTGTCTTGTATCCACTTTCCATTTAGATGAGCTCCCCAAGCTTTGTCTGAGGCATCTGTCGTTAGAATCTGACTCGCCTCTGGCCGGGTCACAGAGAGTCCCTTGTTTAGGTGACATTCCTGAGCCCACCACAAAAATTCCTTTTAAATGCAAGGTATTATCTGAATGACAGTGTCTAGATCCTGGCAGTGCTGTGTCCATACATTTTTGAGATACCATAGTAGCTTCCTCATATGCAGTTTGGCATTGGGAAGCACCAGAATACAAGATGCCATGAACCCCAAGGCTTGAAGGACTGTCCTTGCAGTCAGCCTGGACTGATGAGACAATTGATGAAAGTAAAGGGAAAGATTCTTTTGTTTGTCTGGGGTCAAAAAGGCCATCTGGGATGCTGTATTCAGTCTTACACCCAGAAAGCACATGTCCTGAGAGGGTACTAGACTGGACTTTATTTCGTTCACAGAATACCCCAGGCATCTTAGCACTGCTATCACATATTCCAAATGATGAAGAAGCTCGTCCCTTCCTTGAGCTAGAATCAGGCAATCGTCCAAATAAGGATAGATCTGTATTCCTTTTAGCCTGAAGAAAGCTATCACTGGAGCCAGAACTTTGGTGAACACTCTGGGCAGTAGATAAGCCAAAGGGCAATGCAGAGAACTGATAATGAGAAGTCCCAGTCCGAAAACGCAGATACTTCCTGCAACTCAGTCTGATAGGAACATGAAAGTAAGCCTCCTTGAGATCCAAAGTTACCATCCAATGATCTTTGCCCAGCAGAGGTAAAAGCTGTTGTAACGTCAACATTTTGAACTTGGGAATGTCCAGATAAGTGTTGAGGATAGATAAATCCAAAATTGGTCTCCACGTGTTCCCCTTCTTTGGTACTAGGAACAGGCGAGAATAAAATCCTAGGCCCACTTCTGGCATAGGGACCGGCTGTATGGCCCCTATTTGAAGTAGCAGAGAAATTTGTTTGTGAGCCTCTATTCTTTGCTGAGGAGGAACGTCTGGCATGCCTCTGAAAGGAGGCAAGGTATGGAAATAAAACCTGTAACCTTGGTGAATGATATCCAATACCCATCTGTCTTGGGTAATTAAACTCCAATTTTCCTTGAAAAGTGCCAACCTTCCTCCCAAAGGTGCTGCCAGACGAGAAGGCTCTGGCAGCTGAAAAGGTAGGTCATTGGGTCTGTTTACGAAAGGACTGACCCCTGGCCTCACCAAGACTGTGCAGGTGAACTCCCTGTTCTAGGCCTGAAAGAGCCCTGAGCTCTGCCCCTACCACGCCTAGATCTACCCCTAGACTGGGAATCATAAGAAGGATACGCCCACCCCTTGGTAGGCCAATTTCTACTAAACTTGGAGGCTGAACCTGCAAAAATCTTTAACAGTCTGCATAGACTTAGCCTTGTCTTCCATTTTCTTTAAGACTGCCTCAACAGGAGAACCAAACAACACATCAGATTGTAAAGGAGCATCTAAAATCCTTGTCTTAACATGGTCAGATAAATTCTGTTCCTCAGCCAGGCGTGCCTGCGAAGAACTGACCCAGTGGCAGCCACCCTGGACGAGGCCTGTACAGCATCAAAACCACATTGCAAAGAATGCTTACCCACCTGTTCAGAAACATGTACTAAATCTTGTAACTCTTTACACTCAATACCTTCCGCCAGAGCATCTACCTTAGACTTCAATTGAGAAAGTAGATAGTTTTGGTATTTCAACATGTGAAACTGGCAATTCAAAGCCCTCATAGCTAGGGTGGCAGAAGTATAGACTTTCTTTCCCCATCTATCCAAAGCCCTGGCCTCTTTATCTGGAGGAACCGGATTTTTAACAACAGAAGCCTTAACACCCTTAGGCCCTGACTAACAGTTTCTGGGTCCGCCTAGGACTCTTAAAAGATACTTATGAGCTTCAGGCACCCTGTAATACCTATCCGGTTTAACAGGAGCAGGAGGCAAAGAATCAGGATTAAGAGAAGCCTCTGCAAACACATCTTCCACAACATCCAGAACAGGAGGTATAGCCAAAGGCCTATGCTGGGGTAAAACAAAAATTCCCTAAGCCTTTTCCTGGAATCAGAGAAGTCCTGACCTTCCCACTTAAAATGCTCCCTCATGGACTGAAGAGTCTCTGTAAAAGAAAAATCCTCAGGAGGAGAAGCAGAAGGAGTAGAATCATCCACATCAGAATCAGAATAAGGAGAATACTCCTGCAAGTCTTCAGCCGAAGACTCTGAAACATCCGAAGCCTGCTCAAAACTCCCCAACTCAGGTTCCACCCTAGGTCTCTTATCAGGAGGGCGCAAAGAACCTCTAATCAAAGTAATCAAATCTTCTGCCATTTTAAGCATATGCTTCTTGGGCACAGATCCTGAAGAACTAGGAGTGACACCAACTGAAGCTAAACCTGGCCTGCCTCTGGGAGAAGCCTTGGAAACAGAAGGAGAGGGCCTAACCACCCTAGGAAGGGAGGGGAGTATAGTAACCTGAGAAGCCCCTTCAGCCTGACCTGCCTCCTGAGAGGCCACATCCTGCAATAACAAAGTCTCCCCCTGGGACTCCAGAGAAACCTCCGGCGGAACCCCCGCCCACCGACACCTCTAAAGAACCGGCGTCCGCACGGACGACTCTTCTGCCTGGGCTTAGCTGCTTTGTCCTTGCGCTTCTTCGAAGAAGCGGACGTCGGAGTATCCGACGGCATATTATAATTGCACCGCTTCCCAAAGACTAGCCTGGCACAATCTAACCTTCTCTTAATAGTGCGCTTTTTGAATCTAGCACAAAAGCGACACCCAACAACGTCGTGCTCAGGCCCTAAACAAGGAATACACAAAGTATGATAATCTCTATGCGGTATCTGTTTCCCACAAGAAATACAGTTATTCACTTTTTCTGACATCCGTAAACCACTGAGGCAAGAAAAAACTAAAATATTCCCCAACGGGGTACTTAGCCAACTTTGACTCGGTCTGAAACTCCGAATTCGAAAAATTTCAGAACGCTGAACGGCACTTGCAACGCTGCTTCTGCATCGGACCATGCGTCAAAAAAGACTGAGGATATGACGTCGGTCATGCGCATTTGTACCCTGACGTCCTGATGTCAGTCTAATGCGCCTTGACCGACGTCAGCCTTATACTTTGATATTCGGGCCGACCGAGGACAGCGGACTACCCCCAAGTGTAATGACTGCAGCAATGTGAGATGAAGAACATCAGGTTCATAGTCACTAGGTAACTCCTTCAAAGGAGGACGTTCACAGGACTGCAGCATTCACTCCCTTTAAAGTACAACACAGTACAGTATCAGCAATCCATCATACTGAGTAGAACCCACAGCCTTCTGCATCAAAAGCAAGTATATTACCTGTTGTGCTAATAACAATGCAAGCAGACTTGGTAGAAACAGTACTAAACTTTTCTTCCCCTGTAGCTCTCAGCTCCTTGTAAAGTCCACTTGACACTCAACTATCTCTCTCTTGCAATACAAGAAATCTGCAAAAAGCCAAAATTTATTTTTGGGGGGGGGGGGGGGGCAAAGGCCCAAAATCAGGAACACATTTTAAACATTGCTTGTATAATCTTAGAAAGTTGCTAAAATAAAGTGTTTTGTGTTACCATGTGTTTCCTGAAAGACAGGAAGACTGAAACTTAAAGGGCTATCATTATTTAGTGAATTCAGTTCTCAATGATTTGCCAGAAAATCACAGACTTTAAGAGGAACAGACCAAAAGACTGAAATAAATATTCTGGGAAAATCTGCACAGTGGACAGCTACGGACTCAACTCCTTGAATCTCAAGTGGTGGTATGGACAGAGAATTCAGGCTTTTGTACCTTCTACCTAAGGTACAGGTTTTGAGCCTGAGTAACACTAACCACCAGGTATACCTAACTGGGGCATTACACACACACACACACACACACACACACACACACACACACACACACACACACACACACACACACACACACACACACACACACCTAGCAGCATATATGAGCAGAAATCAACAAAATGCTCCTTACCTGGAAGTAACATACGCTCCTTAAGAGGTGTACTAACAAATATAGATTTACTGCCTCCCTCAACGGAAGTTTAAATTCCGTGTGTAAGTGTGGACTACTGTGTTTAAATCCATAGCGATGTATACATGGGTCCTCTTTAAAAAAAAAGATGCTGACACCATTTTTTTTTAATTGTTGAGGGGTCCTAGGTAATTACCTGGTAACTGCCTATGTCGCTGGACCACGCTAGCCATTAATCTTTAATTTTTTTACAAGAGATGGTCTTGTAGCTGTAAAAGTGTGGGGGTGGGGTGCTCCCTCCCCCTCGCCCTATGGTTCCGGCACCCTTGACTGGGCCCTCTTTCATTCTGCCAGCTATGATTTTCTTGTGTTGGGTTTCCTACCCTCCTTCATAAAGTTTAGCATATCCTCTGAATGTTTGCGCCTACCTAAGATTAGTATGAGATCATCCAGGCAGTCAGCTTCAATGTGGCCAGGTTGGAGTGCAGTAGGGACCCTCTGTTTTGTGTTAGAAACTGTGCTTGCTAAGGCAGCACCTCAAGTTTTCCTCTTTCCAAATTGTACAGGAGAGGGGAAAAAGTGCTGTCTTGGCCAAAAAGGAGCTATGAGAATCATTTTTGACCCCTCCCCCCTTGCCATTGTCAGTACCCCTGGGGATCAACAATAGGGTAGGAAAACTGCACAATTCAGGGTCAAAGCATTTGTCCTCCAGAGTTGCTAATCCTGAGCAAACCTGTCTTACTTGCCAGTTCAGATGAAAAACAAACAAGTCTGAATTTGGTACACCTCATCTATTGGTCAGGTCTAAGAATGGCCCCTTGTGTAACATCCACTTGTAGGGATTTGAATGGATTCTACTTAATCGGCGTACTAACACATTGTGTACCAAAGAAATATAGATGGCTTTCAGTGATACTCACACTTGTGCTGCACTCTCTCAGACTTGCATGTCCAGTCTGCACAGCAAAAAGCATTGAGTTCCTCCTTATTTGTTTATTTTCTGTATCACTGTGTTGCTGTCTGTCTGCAATTGCAAGACTCCTTCCTGCATGTCAGGATGAAAGGCTTTCAATGACAGGATGACTGCCATCATTTCCTTGGGGGTTATGTGTTTTTTCCTAATTCTGTTTTCCCAGGACCCTTGGACCCAATGCTATGTCAGAGTAGTCTATTGTAAGGGCCATACCTGGTTGTGGAGACTCAAAGGACATCCGCTTCTTGAGGATGCATTGTTGGGTCCATGATAAGCTCTCATTTTACACATGGCAACAGGGATATACTGGTTTTCAACTGATACTGACTTCATTTGTTTTTCCTCATGGGCAGGCCTACCAAGGGAACAATCAAAATGCATTCTACCATGTTTCCTAAATGTGTAAGGTATTCCCTGGTTGCAATCTTCTCGTTTTGGATTTCGCTGTAAAAATGGTCCTTCAACATCTCCATTTTGTCCTGAGGGACGAAGGATCTGCACTGAATACTGTTCAGACATGCCCCCAGGAAGGTCACTCAGAGGGAATCAAGGAGGATTTCTCCCTGTTGGCCATTTGGTCTAGGTCCCTGATGCAATTCAGGGTGAAATTCAGAGCAAGCAAGGCAGCCTTGGAGGACAATACTAGTGTTAGGCAATCATTTAAGCGGGGACAAATTTGAATGCCCTTTGTCCTGCAAAAGGATATCACTGGAACCAGATATTCTGTACACAGTCTGAGTGCAAAGGACAATTTAAAGGGTAAGGTAGTGTACTGATAATGATCTCACCCAAATGCAAACCTTAGGTACCTTCTGTGACTTTTGTTTATGGTGTTATGGAAGTACACATCATTCAGATCTACAGTCACCAAGAAAGTCTCTTGAGGAATGTGTGGGAGAATGGGGTGGGGTTTGTCATAATGGCTAAGGTTTCTACTGCAAAGACACAAGGTACAGGGTTTGATTCTCACCAATGATGGGAAATGACTAGGCTTGAAATGGCCCACAAGGGCAGCTAGCCTAGTAACTACCTATGGATTCCTTGCAGGGTGACCATTTTGAACTTTCACAGCATTAGGAACTTGTTTAGGGAAAAAAAAGATCAGAAAAATCACCAAAGCCACCCACATTCTTGGTACAAGAAACAGTACAGAGTAAAACTCTGTGCCTTCCTCCTCCCGGGGAACCTTTTCTATACTCCTTATGGCTAGTGTATCTAACAGAACCTCACTTATCCCTTTTTCATTATGCTCAGTATCCATCTGTCTTGAATGACTATTTTTCCCATCTGTTTACAAAGCAGGATAAATGCCCTTCAAGTTTTGGAAAAGGAAGAGGGGCAAGTTGGAGAGGGAAGATGGTGTCCTGGGGTAGTCTTAGGAGAAGGGGAGGTAGTAGAAGTAGCAGAATCTTGGTTGTGAGGGTTCCCGGGGTTTTCTATATGTTTTGATTGCCATTCCTTTTTTTGCTTAACTTTTTCCCCTATGCAAGATCTGGTGGGCTCTTTTCCAGGATCAGAAGGCTCTCGAGCAGTGAGTAAAAGAGTAGATCTTTGCTTAAAAGTATTAAGGATCTCCATCTTTACACTATGTAGTAGGAGTGAGATCTTCAACCAGGCAAGCCTTCTAATAACCGCTTCTGCAGCTGGTACCCTACATCACAGCTATATTTCTTAGAGTGCTTAATTACTTGCAGAAAAGATCACATAAATCCAGCAGATGTTGTTTCAGGTGATGGTAAGGCCTTCCTGTATCTAATAATAGTGGCTGCCAAAAAAAAAGCAATTATTAAAAAATGGAAATCAAAATCTTAACCAACTATGCTAGAAGTAGTGAAAATAGTAACAATTGTTAAACATGGAACTGAGATATTTCTAAAAGGGTAGGAACAAACTACATAGGAAAAAATGGGAATTGTGGAAACAATACATGCAAGGGAAGAATGAGATTTAAAAGGTGGCAGCACATAAATGAGCTATTTAATGTTTGATTGAAAAAGACTGGGTACATTATAAGTGAAGTACAATGTTTGCAAAGTACAGTTGTGTACACTTACCATAAATGTAGATGTCTGAGTGTATTCACTGTTGCAGTCATCACATCTGGGTTATCTGCTTGCAGGTAACACTCAGCTGGCCTGATTATCAAAGTCTTGGGTCCTGTGTCAGTTGCTGTCTCATCTTCCATGACGTTAGGGAGTCAGGGGTATAAAGCATGCAGCCGATGCCATTACATCAGTTTTTCTTGCCCCAGATGTCAAGTGCCTCCATAATGGGAAGCAATTATATACAAGGTTACACCTCCAACAAAAAAGCAAATACATCAAAAAGCTTTAAGCATAGTAAACAAGAATAGAGGTATAGTCAATAGAAGTCAGGGGGCTGGAGGGAGGGTAACCAAAACTGCAACAGTGAATACACTCAAACATCTACACTTATGGTAAGTGTACACAGCTGTACTATGTTCTTCGTGTTTCACTCGCAGTCATCACATTTGGGTAGATTCCCAAAGCTAAGGATGGGAGGAGGCAATTTAGATAGTATTTGGACCAGCTAAAAGGCCCTGCAAGACTGCAGTGGCAAAGTCAGCTCTGGATTTAGAAAAAAATGGCAAGTGGTAATGCTTGGTGAAGGTATGTACAGAACTCCAGGTAGCAACTTCTAGGATGTCCCTGGTATGGACACCTCTAAGAAAGGCTGTAGAGGTAGATGCAGCCCTGGTTGAATGTGGTCTTATCCCCTGTGGGGAAGGTTTTCCATGGTGCTTATAGCAGAAATGAAAGCAATGGCCTATTCACTTATAAATGGTTTACTTTGAAATGGCCTTCCCCTCTGCCCCTGCAGCAAATGCCACCAGCAGCTGTTCAGATTTCCTGAGAGGCTTAGTCCTGTCCAAGTAAAATCTAAGTTGTCTGTTCACGTCCAAGGAGTGCAGAATCCGTTCCCCTTTGTTTTGTGGATTTAGAAAAGAAGGTTGGCAAATGAATGGACTGATTAAGGGCCACACTGGATACCACCTTGGGCATAAATGAGGGATTGGTTCTGAGGGACACCCTGTCCGCACGAAAGATGATGAAAGGCTCCACTGCCATGAGGGCCTGTAATTCAGATACCCTTCTTGCTGAAGTGATGGCTAGAAGGAAGGCTGTTTTCCAAGAAAGGAATTTCAACTCTGCATTTGCAGCTGGCACAAAGGGAGAAGAGTGAGCTTTTCCAATACAAAGTTAAGGTCCCAGGCTGGAGTAGAGGCTCTCCTGGGTAGTCTTAAGGTTTTGGCCTCTCTGAGGAATTGCTTCAGCAGTGGATGAGAGAAGAGGGGTAGTTCTCTGTTGTAATGTGCTGAAATGGCTGAGGCATGAATTTTGATGGAAGAAAAGGAAAGGCTCTTGTGAAGCATCTCAGTTAAGTATTGAAGAATATGGGGTAAATTGGGTACTGCTGTGCCCATCCCCTGAGTTTGGCTCCAGGAACGGAATATTTTCCATTTTTCACCATAGGATTTTCTAGTACTAGGCCTGCTTGCCTCCAGAATGACATCCATCACTTGCTTACTGAGGGATGGTAACGGAGAGGTCACGTAATTAGCCAGGCTGCAAGGTTCAGGGTTTGAAGATGTGGGTGCAAAATCTAGCTCTCCTGCTGGGACAGCAGGGCAGGGGTCTGAGGCAGGTGCCATGGTGCCAGCAGTGACACAATGCGCAAGAGGGTGTACCAGTGCTGGCAAGGCCAGTCTGGTGTAATCAGTATTTTCCTTGGTTTTTCCTGCTATATCTTTAGTAGCACTTTGGAGAGGAGAGGCAGAGGGGTAAAGGCATACACTGATAGGTTTTTCCAGGTGAAGGACAGGGCATCCACTTTCCAAGCCTGTTTGTGAGGAGTCCTTGTGCATAATTTGTCAAATTGGTAGTTCTGAGGGGAGGCAAACAGGTCTATCAATGGGCTCCCCCATTTGTTTCTCAACATGTTGAATATCTTTGGTTCCAGTTTCCACTCGTGTGGGTCCACAAGATTTCTGCGTAGGTAGTCTGCAAGTGTATTAAGCTTTCCTGGCAGGAATTGAGCCTGTAGGTGCACTTGGTAGCTCACGGCTGTGTTCCACAGAGCCATGGCTAGTCTGCCGAGAGGGTATGAGTGGGTTCACCCCTGCTTGTTTACGTACCACATAACAGTGGTGTTGTCCATCTTTACCAATAATTGTCCTGGAAGAAGGTGGTCCTTGAAGGCTGTCAGAGCATTCTGTACAGCTAACATTTCTTTTTGATTGATATGTAGGTGCATTTGACTTGGGTTCCATTTGCCCTGAATGCACTGCCCTGCCAAGTGAGCCCCCCATGCATAGTCTGATGCGTCTGTTGTTAGGGTTTGGGCAGCAGGGGGTAGAGAGAATGGCAGTCCCTTGTTTTGGTGGCAGGCCTCTGCCCACCAAAGGAACTCTATCTTTAGACAAGGTATGATAGGAATCATTAATTCTAGATCCTGAGAATGTTGACACCATAGGCTTTTTAGATACCATTGTAGTTTCTTCATATGCAGTCTTGCATACGGAATTAGTAGAATGCAAGAAGCCATTAACCCCAGTGCTTGCAGCATTTTCCTTGCAGATAGCTGGGTCTTTTTGGCCAGTAGATTGAAGTAGGCTGTCAAATGAACTTGTTTCTCTGGTGTGAGGTAGGCCATCTGGGAAGTTTTATTCAAGTTTACTGCCAGGAATACAATTTGTTGGCTGGGTACAATATTTGATTTCTTTTCGTTTATGGTGTACAACAGAGAAGTTAGTAATTTCTGTACAAATGCCAGATGATCTAATAGTATGTCCTGGCTTTCTGCCTGAATTAGACAATCGTCCAGGTATGGGTATATTTGAATATTTCTTTGCCTGCAAAATGCAATGACTGCAGCTAGGCACTTTCTGAATACCCTGGGTGCAGTAGGGTAAGCCAAAGGGCAGTGCAGAGAACTGATAATGCATGTAGCCTGCTCTGAAGCGTTGGTAACTTCTGCAAGATTCCCTTATTGGGATGTGCAGGTAGGCTTCCTTTAATCCAGTGTTGCCAACCAGGCATTTTAGCCTAGCATGGGAAGCAGCTGATGAAGAGTTAGCATCTTGAATTTTGGGATTACCAAAAATGTGTTTAGGATGACAGGTCCAGGATAGGACGCCAGGAATTGTCTTTCCTGGGTACCAGGAAAAGTCTTGAGTAAAAACCTTGCCCCCATTCTTCTTCTTCTAGGACAGGCTGAATAGCCCTGATGCTTAAAAGAGAGAGAACCTACTTTTGAGCCTCTTCCCACTGATTTGGGGGTAGGTCTGGCCAACTGTTTGAAGTTGGTAAAGAGTGGAAGTGGAATCTGTATCCTTGGGAAACTATATTTAGAACCCATTTGTCCTGGGTAATGAGTTCCCAATTTTTTGCATGCAGGGCGATCTTTCCCCCTAAAGGGTCAGTCAGTTGAGCAGGGCTTGGAAGGTTTAAATTTAAGTCACTGAGACAGTTTACCATAGGGGGGAGTCTTACTACTCCTGCTTTGGAAGTGGGAGCCCCCACTGCTTAGTCCTGTGAGCACCCTGGGACAGAAGCCTGGGTGTTCTTCTGGTTCTGGGTTTGGACTGAGAAGGCCTGGAAGAGGCAGGAAAGGACCAATTCTTAGAGGGCCAATGCCTACTAAATCTGGGAGACTGTACTTGCAGGAAATCTTTAACATTTTGCATAGATTTAGCGTTTTCCTCCATCTTTTTAAGTACTTCTTCTGCTTGGTTTAAGAGAGCATCCAGTAATTTAGCTTTAACATGATCAGGCAAAGATTGCTCCTTAAGCCAAGCATGCCTTCTAAGTACAGACCCAGTGACAGCAGCCCTGCAAGATGCCTCTAATGAATCAAAACCACATTGCAAAGTATGTTTTCCCACTTGTTCATCAGAATGCATTAAATCCTGTAATTCTTTATTTTCTGCACAGTCAGGAATCAACATAATTTTCTGTTTAAGCAATCGAATAATATGCTTCTGATACTTCAACATAGGAAACTGGCAGTTTAAGGCCCTAATGGCTAACGTTGCAGAAGTGTATACCTTCTTACCCCATCTATCCAGCGCCCTGGAATCTCTATCGGGGGGGGGGGGGTAGGATATTTGGCAGTGGTGGCCTTAATCCCCCCGGGTCCCTGTGAAATGGTCTCAGGATCCGCAGTAGGATTTTTAAAAAAGAACTTGTGAGAGTCAGGTACCCTGTAATACCTATCAGGTTTTCTGGGAGCAGGAGGTAAAGTGTCAGGGGCCAGGCTTGATTCCAAGAAGGCATTATCTACAATGTCCAGTACAGGAGGGATAGCTAAAGGCCTGTGCTGAGGCAGGAGTAAGAATTCCCTAATCCTCTTTTTGGAGTCAGAGAAATCCTGGCTTTCCCAACGGAAATGCTCCCTAAGAGTATGCAAGATTTCACCAAAAGAGAAATCCTCTGGAGGGGAAGCAGAGGGAATGGAGTCCTCTGCATCAGAATCCTCATAGGTAGATAAGGGCAAATCCTGGTCATCAGAAAAAAACAGAAATTTCAGAATCCTGATCAGAAGAATCAGAAGGAAAATCAGTTCTAGGTCTCTTGCTTGGCTTTCCCCTGATTAGAGTAATAAGGTCTTCAGCCATTCTTATCATTTGTTTTTTAGGCATAGATGCCTAACCATGCGGTCTGGGTGTCAGTTTTCTGGGCATGGATTGAGTTTTAGGCCTTGAAGAAGAAGATGGCATCGGTTTAATATACAGGTCAGTAGGCCTGAATACATCCTCAGAAGTTGGTGCCTGCACAGCGGCTACGGACCCATCCAAGTTAGAGACATCCGAAGGTTCTACAGTCGAAGAAGCATCTCGCGGCATACCGGACTCCAAATGGGTCTCAGTAGAGGCCTGCGAATCTGAAGTAGCGGGTATCAGGGGCTGAGAAAACACCTCACTGAGTACCGGCGAACTAGCGACTAGCTTAGGAGAAGCGTTGTCAGCAGCTTTGGATCTATGCGGTCTGTCTTTGTCTTTATCTTTGCGTTTTTTTGGAATGTCGGTAATCGGGTGGCTTACCGAAGCCATTTCTGGATTATTGAACCGAGTACCAAAACATTTAGATGTGAAAATGAACCAACGACAAATAGTACAAGGTTTGAATAAAGCACAAAACCAATAGCGAGGTATGTCGTGGTCTGGGCATAGGCAAGGAATGCAGTAGGAATGAAAATCTTTATGAGGTATTTGCTTTACACAAGAAATACAACTGTTATCTTTTACTGACATCGGTTTACAGCAAGAAAAAGGTTCCCCAACGGGGTACTTACATTAGTTGAAGACTTCGGATCTGAAACTCAAAAATGAAAATTTCAGGAGTTGGCCGACCAGCAATTGCGAACTGCTTCTGCTTCGGGGATCGCACAGCAAGAAAGATGATGTAATGGCGTCGGTTGCATGCTTTATACCCCTGACTCCCTGACGTCATGGAAGATGAGACAGCAACCAACGCAGGACCCAAGACTTTGAAAATCAGGCCAACTGAGGGCTACCTGCAAGCAGATAACCCAAATGTGATGACTGCAACAGTGAAACACGAAGAAATTACAGGAAATTATAAGTGATGTATAATGTTTGCAACAGGGAAATTGTCAGTATGGTTTGTGATGTAAAATACTTGCATCTAGAATTGTGTCTATGTGGTTTGTTTTCATTTGCATAAATGTATGATTGCCTATGAAGTAATGATGGTTTAATAAATACATTTCTTGTTTTAAAAAACAAGGCAGGAAGTGAATAATTTATGTAATGTTGCTTAGGCTATATGATATATAACAATATATGTGAAGTAAAACCAAAATGTTTGTTATGTTAAATATAATGGGGTTACTTTTATATGAATGCAAATTTGCCTATGTCACAAGTGGTAATTCAATAAGGGCGTTTGGAAAAAAAACCTTTATACTACTGACGTCCTCATATTTGACAGCGGGCTTCAGCTGGAGCCCTGGGGTTGGGCAGAGCTGTGAGCCTCTGAAAGACTGGCAGACTGTAGTAGACTACCTGTAGGCATTTCCCAAAAGTGAGGACTGTACTGCAACAGTAAATACTACATTGAATAGAGATTGGCAATTTAGTGTTCAGTCTAGTAATAAATTGAACTACAAACCTATCCTAGGTTATGGTTTCACTGAAGGGAAAACACAGTGTGGACCCCATGATTTAGCACGTCTAGAAACAATTAAAAAGTTAAAACCCAAAATTGTCCTTAATATGTGATCTTTAGAAACTCCAAATCCTAAACATGGCCTTCCTCTAAGGAAGTGATAGTCAACTCTAAGTAGTTTAATTTTCTCTAAATAGTTTAATTTTATCCAGACATTCATTTTATGAGTTTTCTTACAGCTGGATTTTTTAACATTTTCTTTTGTTATTTTTTTTAATTTTATTTGTGTTATTTTCAACAGTGTTTATATTTATCAGAACGTATGTGCAAAAGGAGGCATGTAGTCCTGCATCCTATGTTCTTCTGATATGTACATTTTAACTTGTGACTTTTAGTATGTACTGAACTGATGCATTTAACAAAGCCTTTCTGCCATGGTCTCTGCTGAAAACGAGTTCTGTCCAGCCAGACTTTCCCAGTTACCAAAAAGAAAAATATAAACAGGAAAAGAGACATACAGACAGCTAATTATGCCAAATCAGGGATATCACACCATGAAACTACAACAAATGCTACTGCAAAAGACCCACAAACTGAGAACTTACCGTTTGTCTTACATTACTGACAAGTGACAGAATTTGTTATTTTAAGCTCACAGAAAAATCTGTTGCAATGTTATCATTCTTCATGGAGTCTAAAACTATGTGGCAGTAATCAAGAGCATATTCAATTTAATTAAAAATCTTTCTCTAGGTCTTACTCTATCAAAAGTCAAATCTCAACCTTTATATTTCAGTAACACAGCATCCTTACTTGCTAGGAAGTGTTTTTCATATTTGCATATTAGAAACCCCATTTTCCAAATGATATTATTTAACCACATCCAATCCTACTACAGTTTTGACAACCTTATGAGCAATTTCATAAATGCATATAGTACCCCCCCTTCTCAATATTAAGAAACCAACAGGTTTACAGAATATTGCTGTATATTTCTGCACAGCATTCTATATTAATGTAACCTTTTCTTACCCTTTTAATTTTATAGATTTAGTTACACACCAGCTAGTTTGCTTAACTATTATACTGCAATAAATTACACTACCTTTTTAAAACTAGGTAGGCACTTTCATCCAAGGCTCTTTTTGATGCATGACAAAGCCATGTAGCAAATAAGAATATGTAATGAGTAGTCTACTCAGTTGAGTTAGGAGTACACAGTGTACACAGACAAGGAACAGGAATTCAGTATAGCTGTGTGGCACAGTAGGATGGAATCTTCAGCACGATTTATGCAACCAGGGTTTGATTAGCAGACCCAGCACCAAGAAAGTTAGAGGGGAGTGACAGAAGTGAAGTGGTATTGCCTGCTTGAAGGTTGTAAACACAGAGGGAGTACACAGGGAAGAGTACATTTCACAATGAAGACCAGAGAAGCCACTTCCCCTGCTTCAGGGCCAAGGATGGGACTGCCATCTAGCAACATCCCTTGCAGAACTGAATGACCAGCGAGATCAGGAAAAGTACAGTTGTGTACACTTACCATAAATGTAGATGTTCGAGTGTCTTCACTGTTGCAGTCATCACTGTAGGGTTCCGGTAGGCAGCCCTCGGTCGGCCAGAATCCCAAAGTCTGGGTCCGGTGTGGGCTGTGTGCTCACCCTCCCTGACGTCAGTGCGCCAGGGGTACAAAGCTCCCAGCCGACGCCATGTTCTCCAGTTTTTCTTGTCCCAGATGTCAGGTGCCCAAAAGTAAAGGCTAAAAGTAAAACAAAAATGTAACATACAACAAACCCCATACCCTGTAGCACATACACCTCAGAAGAAGGGTGAAGCAGGGAACCACACCAATAAAAGTATACGAGGGGACAGGAGGGTGGGTAACCCAGACTGCAGCAGTGAAGACACTCGAACATCTACATTTATGGTAAGTGTACACAACTGTACTATGTTCATCGTGTTTCACTGCTGCAGTCATCACTGTAGGGTTGAATCCCAAAGCTGAGATAAAGGGTGGTGGTTATAGAGTAGAAGGGGCGGCTAGAAGGCCTTGCAAGACTGCAGAAGCAAAGCCTGTCCTTGACTTAGAATAAAGAGGGAAATTATAGTGCTTAGAGAAAGTATGCACTGAACTCCAAGTTGCAGCTTCCAAAATATCTTTGGTAGGAACTCCCCTGAGAAAGGCAGGTGAAGTAGCAGCAGCTATGGTAGAGTGAGTCCTAATTTTTCCAGGGATTTGCTTTCCATGATGAGAGTAACAAAATCTGATTCCATGAGCAATCCATTTAGAAATGGTCTGTTTTGAAATAGCTTTGCCTTGGGAAATTGCTGCATAAGAAACAAACAGTTGCTCTGTTTTCCTGATATCCTTGGTTCTGTCCAGGTAAAAGCGAAGCTGCCTGTGTACGTCCAAAGAATGCAAGATCCTCTCCCCCTTATTTTGTGGATTAGGGAAAAAAGTTGGCAGGTGAATAGTTTGGTTTAAAGCCACTTTAGAAACCACTTTAGGCATGAAAGTGGGGTTAGTCCTCAAAGAAACCCTGTCTTGATGAAAAATAATGTAAGGTTCCACAGCCATGAGCACTTGTAACTCCGAGACTCTCCTGGCAGAAGTTAAATCCAGTAGGATAAGAGTCTTCCATGATAAATACTTTATATCGGATGCGGCAGCAGGCTCAAAAGGTGGCAGAGTAAGCTTTTCCAGGACATAATTGAGGTCCCAGGCAGGAATGGGAGGAGTCCTAGGGGGCCTTAAATTCTTTGCTCCTCTGAGATATCGTTTCGGAAGTGGATGTGAAAAAATTGGAGGATCTGTATTGTAATGTGCAGAGATAACTGAGGCATGTATTTTTATGGAAGAAAAAGATAAACCCTTATGCAACATATCTGTTAGGTAATGCAAAATCAATGGAATATTTGGAATGTGAGGATCCGATTCCTGAGCATGCATCCAAGTGCAAAATCTCTTTCATTTACCTGCATAAGATTTCCTAGTGCTAGGCCTTCTGGCTTCTAAGATGACATCCATGACCTGTTTGGAAAGGGTAGGATTAATTATAAACCCTGAATACGCCAGACTGCCAGGCTGAGAGTTTTGATATGAGAGTGCAGGACCTGGCCCTGATGTTGAGACAAAAGATTTGGAATCTGAGGTAGAATCCAAGGAGGTTCCTGGGATAGATTTATCAGTGTTGAGTACCAAAATTGTCGAGGCCAATTCGGGGCTAGTAAGATCAGGTTTGGTTTGTCCTGTTTTATTTTTAATAACACCCTTGGTAGAAGAGGTAGTGGTGGGAAGGCATACCCCGAGAGGTTCCTCCAACTGAATGAGAGAGCATCCACTTTCCGTGCTAGCTTGTGATATATCCTTGTGCAAAAAGTCTGTAACTTGTAGTTGTGGGGAGATGCAAACAGATCTGTGTCCGGGCAGCCCCAGGCTTTTGTAATCATCTTGAATATTTGGGTGTCTAGCAACCACTCGTGTGGGTCTGACAGGTTCCTGCTCAGGCTGTCTACCAGAGTGTTTTGTTTCCCTGGCAGGAATTGAGCTTGTAGAGCCACTTTGCAAGCTAGTGCTGTGTTCCATAGAGTTATGGCTAGTCTGCAAAGGGGGTAGGAGTGTGAATCCCCTTGCTTGTTTATGTACCACATAACTGTGGTGTTGTCTGTCCGTATCAGTAGCTGCCCTGACTGTAAAAGATCCCTGAAAGCCAAGAGGTCATTCTGTACAGCTAACATCTCTTTTAAATTGATATGTAGATGCTTCTGATCCTCTGTCCAAAAACCTTGCAGGCCTTTCCCCTGCAAGTGGGCTCCCCATGCATAATCCGAGGCGTCCGTGGTTATCACTTGGTAGGCTGGAGGTAGACTGAAGGCTTTCCCTTTGTTTTGAAGACATGCCGTGGCCCACCAATGAAATTCCTTTTGCAGGCAAGGCAAGACAGCAATCACTGTTTCCAGACTGTGACAATGTTGGGACCATACGCTTTTTAGGTACCATTGTATCTTCCTCATACGCAGTCTTGCATATGGTATGAGTAGGATGCAGGAAGCCATGTAACCCAAAGCCTGCAGGAATTTCCTTGCAGTTAGCTGAGACATTAACGCCAGGCTTTTGAAAGTTGAAGCCAGCTGTAGTTGTTTTTCTGATGTCAGGAATGCCATCTGGGTTGTAGTGTGTTGAGTGGGTGCCAAATTTGACTTTTTTACATTCACAGTGAATCCCAGGTACTTGAGTAGATTCTGAACAAATTCCAGGTGCTGGAGTAAGATGTCCTTGCTGTCTGCTTGAATAAGGCAGTCGTCCAGATAAGGGTAAATTTGAATTCCCTTGAGTCTGCAGTAAGCTACTACTGGTGCCAGGCACTTGGTAAAGACCCTGGGCGCAGTAGACAAGCCAAAGGGCAGCGCAGCGAATTGGTAATGTTTCGAGCCTGCCTTGAACCTGAGGTATCTTCTGCACTCCTGTCTGATAGGAATGTGTAGGTAAGCCTCCTTTAAGTCCAATGTCACCATCCATGCATTTTTGTTCAACATTGGCAGGAGCTGCTGCAGAGTAAGCATCTTGAACTTTGGTATCTCCAGGAAAGTATTTAAGACTGACAGATCCAGGATGGGTCTCCAAGTATTTTGCTTTCTGGGAACTAGAAAGAGTCTTGAATAAAAGCCTTGTCCCGTCTCTGAATTTGGAACCAGTTCTATGGCCCTCATAGCCGTGAGGGACCTCACCTGTTTTAATGCCTCCGCCCATTGAGTTTTTGGTAGGTCTGGCCATCCGTTTGGTTTTGGTAAGGTGTGAAAGTGGAATTTGTAACCTCTTAAAACTACATCCAGAACCCACTTGTCTTGGGTTAAGCAAGTCCAATTTCGGTGAAAAAGAGAAGGTTTTCCTCCCAGAGGAGCTTCCAGGAGAGACTTTCCTGGAGCCATGCAGGGGGAGTCATTGAGCCTGTTTCCTATAAGGTTGAGACCTATCTTCTCCACCCCTGGGGGTGGAAGCACTCCACTGTCTAGGTCTATAAGAGGTCTGTGCTTGGGTCCCCCCTCTGGGGTATCTATATCTACCCCTGTGAGGCCTGTCCGAGCTGGGAAAGGACCAATTTTTAGCTGGACAATTTCTGTTAAATCTAGGAGGCTGAACTTGTAAGAAATCCTTAACCGTTTGCATGGATTTTGACTTATCCTCCATTTTCTTTATAACCTCTTCAGCCTTAGACCCAAACAAAACATTATGTTGAACAGGAGCATCCAGTAATTTTGCTTTTACTTGATCAGGTAAATTTTGTTCCTTTAGCCAAGCATGCCTTCTAATGACCGTGCCAGTGGCTGCTGCCCTGCAAGAGGCCTCCAAAGCATCAAAACCACAGTGTAAGGTATGTTTCCCCACCTGCTCAGTAGCATGCATCAAATCTTGTAATTCCTTATTGTCTGCACATGCAGAAATGGTACACAGTTTTTGTTTCATAACAGACAAAAGGTATTGCTGATATTTCAACATATGAAATTGACAATTCAAAGCCCTAATAGATAAAGTAGCAGAAGTGTACACTTTTTTCCCCCATCTCCCCAAAGCTCTAGAATCCTTATCTGACGGAATAGGGTTCTTAGCAGTGGCGGCCTTAACACCCTTAGGACCCTGAGAAATGGTTTCTGGATCAGCAGTAGGATTTTTAAATAGAAACTGGTGAGAGTCAGGGACTCTGTAATATCTATCAGGCTTAGCAGGGGCCGGAGCAAAGGAGTCAGGGGTTAAATTAGACTCAGGAAAAACATCATCCACAATATCCAAAATAGGAGGAATATCCAGGGGGTCTGTGCTGGGGAAGAAGAAGGAAATACCTAAGCCTTCTCTTAGATTCAGAGTACTCCTGTCCTTCCCAGTGAAAATGTTCCCTCATGTCATGTAAAGTTTCCCCAAAAGAGTAATCTTCAGGAGGAGAAGCTGAAGGAATGGATTCCTCAGCATCAGAATCCTCATAAGGAGGGAAAGTATAATCCTGTTCAGAGGAAGACACTGAAGAGATAGATACCTGATCAGAGGATTCATAATCCAATTCTTGTCTTGGCCTTTTGTCTGGAGGGGGATGGCAACCCCTAATCATAGTTAGCAAGTCCTCCGTCATTTTAAGCATTTGTTTTTGAGATTTAGGTCCCGGATCAGAGGAGGCCTGGGCTTGAGTCTTTGTTTTAGAAGGAGTCTTTGTCTTTGCCTTTGCCTGAAGCTGCGTAGGCCTGAAAACCCCCTCGGAAGCCGGTACCTGCACAGCGGCTCCGGACCCATCCGAGGGAGCATTATCCGAAGGTCCTGCACCTGGAATATCTGAAGGCCTAGTCGGCTCCTCGTGGGAGTCCGTTTCGGCAAGCGGTTCTGTAATGGCCGACGACAGGGGCTGCGAACGCGCCTCACTGACGATGGCCGAACTGGCAACTGGCTCTGATTGTAAACTGTCGTCTGATTGAGATCTCGGAGGCCTATCCTTATCCTTGCGCCTTTTATGAACTCCGGTAGTCGGAAGCATGTCCGACGACATGTTATAATTAAATCACCTCCCAAAGTAATGAAAGGCAAAATCGTATCTTCGTTTAATAGTACGTTGATTACATCTAGCACAAAACCGACAACTAGCTACGTTGTGGTCAGGGCCTAGACAAGGAATACAGTAAGAGTGAAAATCCTTATGAGGTATTTGCTTCCCACATGAATTACAATTATTAACTTTTTCTGACATCGGTCTGGAGCAAGAAAAAAGTTTCCCCAATGGGCTACTTAGGTTTGAAAAGAAGAATGTCTTCGGTATGAAGCACCAAAAATAACAGGAGTCAGCCAACTGGCACTTGCAAACTGCTTCCACCACACGGCAAGAAAGACTGGAGAACATGGCGTCGGCTGGGAGCTTTGTACCCCTGGCGCACTGACGTCAGGGAGAGTGAGTACACAGCCGACGCCAGACCCAGACTTTGGGATTCTGGCCAACCGAGGGCTGCCTGCCGGCACCCTACAGTGATGACTGCAACAGTGAAACACGATGAACATCTGCATGGCCTCCCTACTCTGCACAGCAGGGCATACATGGGGAGGTAAAGCTATAAAGGTAAAAGCCCTCAAACCATCCCAACAGCTGTCAAGATGATGACCTTTCCCAGTCGACCCTCACCCTGGTGATGGAAAATAAACTTACTGACTGGCTGGGTGGGACTAATGACTGGCAGACCACATGGCAAAAAATGCAAAGAATGAAGGTAAATGTGAAAGAACTCAATACAAACCATTTAAAATAATAATCTGAATGTACAACATAAGTAATGATAAGATGAAAGCAGTAAATGATGTGCTACAAAGTCAAGGACATAAGTTTTGGGCAGTGACCCTACTATCATGGCCATAACAATGACATTCTGTTCTATCCAGTTAAAAATTTTTCAGCAACTATCTCATGATGGCAGATTGTGATCTTGGGGTACATGAGTGCATTCTAAAGCCCATGCCCTCCTGTACAAGTCTTTTGAGTGTGTACCTTTAACTCCTAGTGGGTGTGGCCTAAGCCTTTAAAAATGAAGTTATCGCCTTACAATTCTAATGAATACTCAATGACAGAGGTCAAATATCAGTACAATTCTGTTTGCCATCATGTATGCTTCAAGATAAAATATTCTGATACCTTGTATGTAGCGTGGTTTTGGAATTATTAATGCAAGTATGAACAAGTAATATTTGGCGCCTAGAGGAGCAGTAGGGGTTAACTGCAGATGCACCTGGAGGCGTCACTCGGATGTAATGAGGGAAAGAATATTATTTTCTTAGTGACTGTTTTGGTTTTCTGAAACTCTAGCAGAGGTACAAGTGCAAGTCAGGCATCAGAGAAGCTTTTTGGGCTACGTGTGACCTCTTCAGTTCATATATGTGCAAGTGGGTGGGGAAAGCTATCTGTACACAGTAATTTATACATTAAGGTGAATCTTACTAAGCTCAGCTGTTGCAATGAAAGGGATTCAATTTACCCTACAGAAAATAATGCTCTTCCAGAAGTGACAGGACAATGCGTTCTGTCAAATGGGTTTTAAAGGCTGAAGAATTAAAAGACAGTAAGTGATTTGTCACATTCCAGTGGGCCTTTTGGGCATTTTATTACAAAACTTACTGAAGATCCTATGTACTTCAATTTAATTGCAGAGCTAAAACAAAAATCCCAACTTATGAGTAAGAGCGTAGAGTAAAACAAACACAGGGTACAAAGCAAAGGAAACTCCAGGCTGCCAAAGTGTCCGAGCAACTAACTTTAATAAAGAACTGGTAAGTGCTTTCACAGTGTACAATACTGCTTCATCAGACCATAGTAAAAGTAACAAAGCAGCAGGCAAACTTTTAAATGAAGGCAATCCAATCAAATACAGACATTAAACTCACATGACAATTTAAAAAGCATCTTAGCAGTGATTATGTCACCTCAATAGGCACCAATAAAAACACCTTAAACTGCCAAGCCCTCAACTCACTGCTGCAATGGGCATGACTTTAAAACAGGTTTTAAAGATACCCTGTCATTTAAACCTGTTTCTACAAATGCTTTTAATGGTAAAATTTACCTTTGTTCAGCACATTCAGTTTTATTCTTTACGTCACCGTCCCTATCACTTTCACAAATAAATTCCAGTACAAAAAAATTAAACATATGATGTGAATCATAATTTTTTAACATGTTTTGCTAAAGCATTAATCTCTCTACCTTTAGATACATCATTCAGATGTTCCAAGACCTTCACTTTAAATGCTTGGTTTGTCTTACCTATATAAAATGTGTTACATGATGAACATCCTGCATAATAAACAACATTTGTAGTTCTACAATTAGAAAAAAAAAATCTAAAGCAATCTCAGTATCAGTAACATTACTTGGAGAGCTGTGTGATGATGTGAGGTATTGCCAGCTATGTCAGGAGAAGTAAGGCAGTGGATGTGTAACATATGCCAGCACAGCAAGCTGGAGGTTTGTAAAGAATTATGTCATTTGTATATCAAACTGATTTGTACAGAAGATTGTGTTGAAAAATGTATTTGTAAAGCTGATTGTATTAGAAATGCACAAGCAGTGTGTCCTGCTGTACAGAAAAAGAAATACACTTGTATTTCAGACTATATGTATTACAACTATTGAAATTAATACTTTAATAGAGAATACTGGAAGAGAAGAGGTTAAGCTCGGCTTCAGATAACTTTGAGCAATAGTATGAAATTAAATTACTTAACTTAGACCATAAAGATTGTATCTTACAGTTCTGATTGCAGCCAGAGACAACATGTCTGTGTCACAGAATGGTTTATTAGCTCCTGTAGGAAGAGTGAAACTGTTTTATTGTTTTATGACTTCCAGAAGCTGCAACAGATCTTAGCAAAGCTCTATTTGTGTGTATGATAACACATACAGTGGATATAAAAAGTGTACCCACCCCTGTTAAAATGCCAGGTTTTTGTGATATAAAAAATGAGACCACAATAAATAATTTCAAAACTTTTTCTACCTTTAATGTGACCTATAACATGTATAATTCAACTGAAAAACAAATCTGTTAGGGGAAAAAATAAAAATAAAAAACGTACAATAAGCTGGTTGCATAAGTGTGCACACTCAAACTAATACTTTGTTGAAGCACCTTTTGATTTAATTGCAGCATTCAGTCTTCTTGGGTAGGAGTCTATCAGCATGGCACATCTTGACTTTGCAATATTTACCACTCTTCCTTGCAAAAGCTCTCCAAATCTGTCAGATTGCGAGGGCATCTATTGTGTACAGCCCTCTTCAGGTCATCCCACAGATTTTCTATTGGATCTAGGTCTGGGCTCTGGCTGGACCATTCCACAACTTTAATTTTCTTCTGGTGAGGCCATCCTTTTGTTGATTTGGATGTATGCTTAGGGTCATTGTCATGTTGAAAGGTGAAATTCCTCTTCATCTTCAGCTTTCTAGCAGACACCTGAAGGTTTTGGGCCAAAAGTGACTGACATCTGGAACTGTTCATAATTCCCTCCACCTTGACTAAAGCCCCAGTTCCAGATGAAGAAAAGCAACCCAAAGCATGATACTGCCACCACCATGCTTCACCATGGGGATGATGTTCTTTTGGTGATGCAAAGTATTGTTTTTGCACCAAACATACCTTTTGGAATTGTGGCCAAAACTTTCAACCTTGGTCTCATCAGACCATAACACGTTTTCCCACATGCTTTTGGGAGACTTGATGTACTGTTTTGCAAATTTTAGCTGGGCCAGGATGTTTTTCTGTGTAAGAAAAGGCTTCTGTCTAGCAACCCTACCCCATAGTCCAGACATATGGAGAATACGGGAGATTGTTGTCACATGCAGTACACAACCAGTACTTGCCAGAAATTCCTGCAGCTCCTTCAGTGTTGCTGTAGGTCTCTTGGCAGCCTCCCTGACCAGTTTTCGTCTCGTCTTTTCATCAATTTTGGAGGGACATCCAGTTCATTGCAAAGTCACTGTTGTCCCATATTTTCTCCACTTTTTGATGGTCGTCTTCACTGTGTTCCATGGTATATCCAATGTTGTGGAAATTTTTTTGTACCCTTCTCCTGACTGATACCTTTCAACAATGAGATCCCTTTGATGCTTTGTAAGCTCTCTGTGAACCATGGGTTTTCCTGTAGCAGGCAACTGAGTAAATGTCAGGAAAATCCTACTAGGACAGCTGAACTTTATTTGGGGTTAATCAGAGTCTCTTTAATTGATGGAAGGTATCTACCAAAGAAGACTGAATGCTGTAATTAAATTAAAAGGTGCTTCAACAAAGTATTACTTTAAGGGTGTGCACACACAACAAAGTATTAGTTTAAGGGTGTTGACACTTATGCAGCCAGCATATTGTACGCTTTTTATTTTTTTTATATTTTTTTCCCCTAACATATTTGTTTATTTTTCAATTAAATTGAACATGTTATAGGTCACATTAAAGGTGGGAAAAGTTTCAAAATGATTTACTGTGGTCTCATGTTTTATATCTCAAAAACCTGGCATTTTAACAGGGGTGCGAGCACTTTTTATATCCACTGTATGTAAGGGATTCTGTTTCACTTTCTAGTAATAGGGGAAGTATGGGAACCAGAAGTCAGATGACCTGATGTATGTGATGTCATTCTGAAATCCAGGGCAAAAAATGATGTTTTAATACTATACGAGACTGAGGTCTCAGGGCAGTATGTTTTTTAGTTAAGTACTGTCTTTCTGTATCTGTGTGAATCTGTTTATCTGTGTTCTTTTAATATTTCCTGTGCCTGAAACTCTGTTCATTGTAAACAGATATTTAGTATTTTCACATTCTTTTATTACTTATTATATTATTAAGTATATTTAAACTTTTCATTGTGGTTGGGCCTTTATTATTTTATTTATTTATTTATTTTACATTTGGTTACTGGGAAAGTCTGACTGGACATGGGTCCTTTTTCAACGGAGGCCCGGGGAGAAAAGCTCCACAAATGACATTTACACAGACCATAACAGTCTTCAATTTGAATTTACAGAGTACAGTACTATTAATGACAAGTAGTATTATTTAACATGTGACACAAAAATTTATAATAGCACCAAAAGTTTAAAATATTAGTTTCAACAGAAAGTAGCAGCAGCTGTCATTAAGTATAGCAAGGGTAAGGTGCAGGTAGTTAGAATGATGAGAGACGTGAGGAGAGAAGAGGTATGGAATGAAGGTCTGAAGATAAATTACAGAATAAGGAGATAGACTGAGAGAAAGGAGGGGGCCTAGTCTTAACCTGGACTGTCAGAGATGCAGAGCCATGAGTTCAACAAACGTGCTTTTAAGGACTTTTTAAATTCATGTATGGAAGCTATAGCTGTGATGAGAGGGTGAAGTTTATTCCATTGTTTAGCTATTGTGTTAGAATAGAGACATGTCCCAGTGGCATTAGAGAATATTTTAACCTTTGAGAGTACTTCTATTTATTTGGTGACTCTGTGACCACTCATGAAAGCCTTATTGCATTGGTCAAACACTATCATTTGTATTAACATTAATTTCACTCAGTATAATTGGGTACCCTTGTAAGAGCCTTAGTGTAGCTGGCTTTGGAGTGTCTGGTGACAGTGTAAAGTACAGTTGTGTACACTTACCATAAATGAGATGATTAAGTGTATTCACTTTTGCAGTCATCACATTTGTGTTATTCCTTCCAGGGTAGCACTCGGCTAGCCCGAATACCAGAGGCTTAGTATTTCTGCGTCAGTTGCTGTCGCTTCAGGACTGACGTCAGGTCGTCAGTAGTATAAAGTAAGGCAACCAATGCCACTACATCAGTTTTTCTTGCCCTAACCTGTCAGGGGCCCCCAAGTAGGAGCCATATTCTGGTGGAAGAACCCCAACAGTAGAAAGTAAATACCAACATGTCGCTTGTAAGGAAAGAGAAGAAAGGGGGATGGAGGGAGGGAAACCAGGACTACAACAGTGAATGCACTCGAACATCTACATTTATGGTAAGTTAAACAACTGTACTATGTTCTTCTTGTTTCACTGTTGCAGTCATCACATTTGGGTTGATTCCCAAAGCTGAGGAAATGGGTGGAGGCAGTCAATGAAACTAGGGGCTGGCTAGGATGTCCTGCAAGATTGCAGAGGCAAACCCTGCCCTGGATTTGGAGAAGAGAGGTAGGTGGTAATGTTTGGTAAAAGTGTGAACATATGTCCAGGTGGCAGCCTCCAGGATATCCCTGGTGGGGACTCCTCTGAGGAAAGCTGCAGAGGTGGAGGCTGCTCTCGTGGAGTGAGTCCTGTCCCCCTTGTGGGGAGGCTTTCCATGTTGTTTGTAGCAAAAATGGATGCAGTGTGCTATTAATTTGAAAATGGTTTGTTTGGAGATGGCTTTGCCTTCTGCCCCTGCAGAAAAGCTAACCAGCAATTGATTAGACTTTCTAAAGGATTTAGTCCCGTCTAGATAGAATCTGAGCTGTCTGTGCACATCTAGAGAATGAAGGATCCTTTCCTCCTTGTCCTGAGGATTAGGAAAAAAGGTGGGCAAATGGATTGGTTGAGAGCCACATTGGACACCATCTTGGTCATGAAAGATGGGTTAGTTCTGAGGGATAGCATGGAAGATGACGGAGGGTTCCACAGCCATAAGCGCTTGCAGCTCGGAGACTCTTCTGGCTGAAGTGATGGCCAGAAGGAAAGCTGTCTTCCAGGAGAGAAATTTTAGCTCTGCAAAATAAGCTGGTTCGAAAGGAGGCAGGGTGGGAGAGCTTTTCCAACACAAAGTTATGGTCACAAGCTGGGGTGGGTGCTCTTCTGGGTGGCCTCACGTTGCTAGCCCCTCTTAGGAACTGTTTGATCAAAGGGTATGAGAAAAGGGGCTGCTCGGTGGGGAAATCAGCAGAGACAGCAGAGACATGAATTTTTATAGAGGAGAAAGAGAGGCCACTGTACAGTAGGTCAGCTATGTAATCCAGGATGAGAGGGAGGGCTTTGCCATATTGGCTCCCTTAGCCTGGATCCAGCTGCAGAACCTTTTCCATTTGTCAGCATAAGACTTTCTAGTGCTAGGGTGTCTGGCCTCAGGTATAACACCTAGAACCAGTTTACTGAGGTTGGCAGATTGATCCGGGGTTAGGGAATAGCCAAGCTGCCAAATTGAGTGTCTGCAATTGGGGATGCATGAATTCCCCTTCCCTCTGGGTCAAGAGGTTTGGAATCTGAGGAAGATGCCAAGGTGGCAGTGGGGACAGGCTGTGCAGCAAGGGGTACCAGTGCTGGCGAGGCCAGTCTGGAGCTATAAGAATTGTCCTTGGTTTTTCCTCCTTTATTTTAAGCAGTACCCTGGGGATGAGAGGTAGTAGAGGAAAGGCATAGACCGATAGATTGACCCAAGGGAAGGACAGGGCATCCACTTTCCAACTCATGCAGTGATGCTCCCTGGTGCAGAATTTGCTGAGCTGATTGCTGGTGTGAGAGGCAAAGAGGTCGAAATTCGGGGTGCCCCATTTCTGAGTTATTAGGGTGAAGGTTCTTCTACTGAAGTCCAGAAGATTTCTGCTTAATTGGTCTGCCAGAGTTGAGAGAACCTGGTAGGAATTGTGCTAACAGGTGCAGTTGCATGGCAGAGGCTGTGTGCCAAAGGGTCATGGCCAGCCTGCATAGAGGGTAGGACTACGTTCCTCCCTGCTTGTTGATATACCACATCACTGTGGTGTTGTCTGTTTTGATCAGGAGAGACCCTGGGGAGAGAAGGGGCTTGAAAGCTATCAAAGCGTGCTGGATAGCCATCATCTCTTTTTGTGTGATGTGCAGAGGGATTTGCTGCAAGCTCCATTGGCCCTGTATTCACCCGCTGTCCAGCTGTGCACCCCAAGCACAGTCTGATGCATCTTTGGTGAGGGTCTGGGTGGCGGGGGGTGGTGAGAAAGGTAGTCCTTTTTTGTGGGAGCATGCTGTTGCTCACCAAAGAAAATATTTTATGAGGCAAGGAATTATAGGTATGAGTCTCCAGGTCTTGAGAGTGTTGACACCAAAGGCTTTTTAGGTGCCATTGAAGTTTCCTCATATGCAGTCTGGCATATGGAATGAGTAGTATGCAAGATGCTACTAAGTGAAGACCAAGGAATCCACCACGATGTAGAATAAAACTTTTATTCACAGAACAGGACAGGAACAAACGAGCGCTTTCACATACGTCGAGTATGCTTCATCAGGTTACATTTTCTAAGTAAAATCCTACTGCTTATTATTCCACTGAGTCATATAATTAATCAATCTAGCAATGATCTTAATTGCTTAATAAGTAAATAATTAAATAATTGAGTATAACTTCCTTATTTAAAGCAGAAGTCATAGAATTTCACTTCTATTTATTTAGTCTGTTGACATAAGTTAGCGCTACTATATCAGTATTTATAACAAAGTAAAACAAGACAGCATATCTCACTAAAATGTTGAAATATACATATTTCATTTATATAAAATTCTCAATAACATGAAATGCTGTTATATATAAAAATAAAGAGTATAAAAAATATAAAAAATAATCAAGGTCATATTATCCTACTATCTTTAAAGTCTCTATACAGTACTTTACATAGCTAACTGTTTACATATCAGATATGACACTCATAAAACTAACCTTATTAAAAATGACATGTAATTGATAAATAAATGAATATGTAAATAAGTACAGTGTGTTCAAAAATATTAAAGTGCAGAACATATATAATCTATCAAATAATGGGTATATATCTTGATTTATTAGTCATTACACACTAGGGAGCTATACAACATATAATCATCTAATTCATCATGTATAGTCCTGGGTAAATACAGCCTGTCAAACCCAAGAATCATAATACATCAATTCAAATCAAGTATTACTCTATCATTTATCTAACTATATATATATATATATATGTATTAATTAATAGGCATTTAAATATCAAGTTGTCTATTTCATTATTATATTTTTATATTTTTATATTGTATAAGCCTACTATATATACATATAGATGAAAAATTATGAAAGATATAAAATATTTTGTATTTATTCAGTATAGAATATAATTATACTTAGAGACTACTCTAGCAAGATAGATGAAAAAAGATAGTTATTATCATATATGTTATGAATATGTATGAATATAGTCTATTTTTGCAAGGTATATTTCTCATATATAATTAACTACCTACGTGCTTCTAGTATAGGTTTTATACTAATGTTGATGTTTAATCCAGGTTCTATATGTGCTCGTAGTTTAAATATCCAATCTAGCTCTGTCTTAGCTAATATGTTCATTCTGTCTCCACCTCTAGCTAAGGGTTCAACTACTTGACTCTAAACTTGAAATGATGGTCTTGATTAGAGCTAATATGCTTGGCTAAGGCGTTTGTTGGATTCATCTTTCTGATATCATATATATGGTTATAGATACGGTCTCTAAGCCTTCTAGAGGTGAGACCCACATAAAACGCTTGGCACTTCTCACAAGTAGCTAGATATATTAAATTAGTGGTATTACACGTAGCACTTGTAAAAAAACCTGTGTATATAATTCAAATATGGTGTTATAACTCATTTTCTATACTAACATATTTGCACATATTGCATCTCCCACATGGCCAAGTTCCCTTCTTGAAACCAACATTTTCAATATTTCCAACATTAGATTTCTTAGTCATTTTGTCTATACATAACCATCTCTTCAGGTTTTTTGCATTCTTGTACCTGAAGTGTGGGGTAGGTCCTACTAAATTTGTAATACTGTTTTCCATTGTAAGAATGTCCCAGTTCTGTTGTATAATTTTAATAATACTATGAATGTCATTAGAGTACCTCAAAGTGAAAGCTAACGTATCTTCATTGGAATGATGTCCTAAAATATATTGTACATCCTTGTTATATCGTTGTTTAGTTCTTCCTTTCCCATTGAGTTCATTATTAAATTTATCTAAGAGACTGTTGGGATATCCCCTATCTACCAATAACTTATCCTAGCTCCTTTCAGCCCCCTGCTATAAAACACGCTAAACACGCGTTTTCCAGCTTGTACCAACTCAGCACAGATCCTCGTGGTGGCCTGCAGAGTGATCCAAGCAGCAGAGAGCTAAAAGAGTGACTTTCTACCAGATATAAGTATTTTTTGTGGCTTTCCCACTGTTATTTAAGCTAGCGACTGCATTTCGCCTGTTTTACTGCTAAGTGATTTCTGCATTTTTCACTGTTTATTGCACTTTAAGTTACTAATTGTTGCAAATTGTTTCTGTAGGCTACACACTAAAGTGATTTACAGCATTTATAGCATTTACTGTCTGTTTTTCCTTGTCTCTGTAATAAAACAAAAAATCTCTTGTTTTCCCCTTACTGAACTAGAGTAGTCCAGTTTCAGAGTTGCTGATCCCTGGGCTTTGTTTTAGTTCCTGTTACTGATCCATTGCCTTATTAGGAAGGAGGGAAGTTTCTTTGCTTACCAGTGGGAGTGGGAAGCACTGAGCGCCTTTTGTCCGATTTGGTGAAGTTTCAGCCAGAAACTAGTAGTCCATTGGTCGCTTTGGGCCAATTCCTAGCTCCCTTCAGCCCCTGTTATAAAACACGCTAACGCTGGTAAGCGCGAGTTACCACTGTTGCACACAAGAGCAGCGGTTAAACAAGGTTAAACTATTTGGGCCATCTAAATTCCACTCTCCCAATTTTCCCTTAGAACTACCTTCCTCGAGCTGTACTGCTGATCTAACCAGCATATCCTATAACTGAAAAGTTCATCTCTACTTGATTCCCAAGTAGACTATTCTCTATCTGTAAAGCCTAGCACTTACTCCTACAGTACTTGCACCTTGATAAAGCACTCTTATTATAGATAGTACCCCACCAGCCTAAAACCCGCTTCGGACGGAGTCCTTTGAAAGTCTCTTTATCTACTACTTCTAGTATGTCGAGGGATCAGTTGCTAGTGTCCTCTCCAGCTCAACTGGTGAACCTGGGAATATTGAGGCAATGTTACAATTGCCTCATGTACACAGACAATCCTCTCCTTCTCCCACAAAACACAAATACATGCGAGAGATGCAACTATACGGCCAAACTGGAGGCTGAGCTCTCTCAACATAGGACTGGCAAGACCAGACAGGAGGAGAAGGTAACCACACACAATACATACCCAGTCACACATGGTACCATCACAACTTCAAATCATACACATACTCACACAAAGACATACTGGAGGCTCTGATCAAAATTTACCAAAACAGCAGAGGCCACCAAAGCAGACACCCAAACAACTACCACCTCACGACCCAACACATGCAACACATAGACCACACAGTCAGAGTGTCAAACAGTCTCAGCCCTTAAGGCCAAACAAAATGCCAGATACACTTGTCATTGGTGATTCCATAGTCAGACACACTGACGTCCGCTCACCAGACTGAGTAAAGAGAAGGTCACAGTAAGCTGCCTGTCGGGTGCTAGAATCCGCCACATAACGCAAGCACTCAGGTCTCTCAACAGCAGGTACAAGTCGACTCAGTCATTGTCCACGCTGGTGTCAACGACCTGAGACGTACCTCCTTGGACTACATGAAAAGGGACATCGAGGAGCTCTCTGATTATGTAGCCCAGGCAGGTATGACCCTGACCTTGAGCAGTATCCTACCTTCACCTAGAATGATGCCACAATACAGTGATAAGATGATCAGCTTTAATAATTGGCTTAAATTCTGGTGTCATTCAAAGGGGATCCAATGTCTGTCTGCCTGGGATGACATGCTGGACAAGCCACGCTGCTTACAGGACGGCTTGCACCTGTCACCCTGGGCTTCCGGATATTGGCAAAGGCTCTTGCCACCCCATAGTGCCTTTTTAGGCAAGGCTCAAATTCTAAACCTACCACCCTAGAACACTAAAAGGAAAAAACTAAGGGTAATGCTGCTCAATGCCAGAAGTCTCAATCTCAAGATGCACGCACTCGAGGCCCTTCTCAATATGGAGAACATCGATGTCTGTGCTGTGACAGAAACCTGGTTCAAGGCTCCTAAGAGCACCCCAGCACTAACAGGTTTCACCTCATATCATGCTCGGCCCCAAAATCCGGACAACACCAAGAAGGAGGGTGTCCATATTCATAAAGGACACCCACACCTCAAGGTTGGTGGCAACGCACGATGCATCGGAGACCATCCAGGTGCAATTAACCATAGGCAAGACTGCTCTGCAATTTGTAGCATGTTACAGGCCACCCTCTCAAACTCAGGAACCTCACATGGCCTTCCTGAAAACATTGGGGGATAAATGTATCTCCAAAACCATCATACTAGGTGACTTCAACTACCCTAATATAGACTGGGAACACTACTCAAGCCCGAACACTCTAACCCAAAGATTCCTGGAGTTCATAAACTCAAATGCCATGGAACAACTAGTCACCATCCCCACAAGAGGAGAAAACATACTTGATCTCATCATCACGAACATGGGATCAAAATGTTCAACACCAGTATACCCCTCACTGGTGAGATCAGATCATAAACTAATCTCGCTGGAGGTCCTCATCCCGCCCCACCTGAATCAAAAAGACCACAGTGAAAAACTTCTCAAAAGCCGATTTCACACTTATAACAACTAGTGTGGTCTCCTTTAAGGCTCCTGAGCCAGTGGTAAACATTACTCAAACTGCTGAATCACTTACAAATGCCTTCTACCAGCACCTACAGGACTGCATGGATCAGGCAATCCCAAACAAAACTAAGTCTCTCTGTACCAAAGGCATCAGTCTGGTGGACCCCAGCCATAAACAAGCTCTACAACAAAAGGAGGAAGCTACTACAAGATAGAGCAAAATCCTTGAAAGGTAAGACACCTTTGATCATTATAAGTAAAAACTAAGAGCTCTCATAAAATCATCCAAGGCAAATTTTGAGAGAAAAATTGCCAAGGACTCTAAAGAGAATCATAAGGCCTTCTTTAGCTATGTTAGAAACCTAGGAGGAAACTCCCAGATATGCTCAGAATTAGTTCAAAATGATGTGAAAATTACTGAACCTACACACATTGCCAACATACTGGCTGACCGGTTCAGTGCAAACTTCTCCCCTCCCCAAAAGGAGAGATATCTATTCCAGAGGATTGTAGCCCCCAAACATCTCCAACGCCCAGGTGAGAACTGCCCTCACTAAGGCAAAAAAAACACAGCTTCCATGGGACCGGATGGTGTCCCCGACTGTGTGCTTCACGAACTCAACGAGGAATTAAACCCACAGTTAAGACAGCTGTTCAATCTTGGCCTCACCTCAGGATACATACCCAAGGAGTGGCACACGGCGACTGTGGTCCCACTTCATAAGGGCGGTGCCTCCACCGACCCTGGAAATTGCCGCCCCATTAGCTTAACAAGCCTTATCTGCAAAGCCATGGAGGGGATCATAATGGAACTCATAAATAAAGACATAGGGAACTTGCAGACTTTGGATCCAACCCAGTTTGGCTTTGTCAAAAGCAGATCCTGCCTCTTAAACTTGGTTGACTTTTTCGAGACAGTCACCAAGGCCATTGATGAGGGAAAGGCAGTCCATACAGCCTACCTCGACCTGGCAAAGGCCTTCACACAATACCCCACTCAGGTATCATCGAAAAACTCATCAGCTTGAATGTAAACCCATACATCACAAGATGGGTTGCAAACTGGCTAAGTGACAGAACCCACAGGGTCAGAGTTGCTGGAGCCATGTCAGACTCAAAGCCTGTCACAAGTGGTGTCCCACAGGGCTCAGTCCTGGGTCCACTCTTGTTCGGCATCTACTTTTCTGCAGTACAAGCAAACACAGGAGGGTTATGGCTGACAAAGTTTGCAGATGACTGCAAACTGGCCATAGACGAAAACACATCTGACACAGATATCCTCCAGAAGGGCCTCACAGAAATGGATAACTGGTGCCAGAGCCATGGCCTGAAGTTAAACGCCAAAAATGCATAGTCATACCCTTCGGGAAAAACAAGGTTACCCCTAGCTACCATATAGGTGGCAATCCACTAAGCACAGAAAAGTCATCAGGGATCTGGGGACCCAGGTTGACAGTAGCCTTCGCTTGACACTCATGTTGCTAAAGTAGTTAGGAAAACCTTCTATATCGCCCACCTGATCATGAAGGGATTCACATCTAGATCAAGGGAGGTCATCGTCCCCTGTACTCATCACTCATTAGACCTATGATTGAGTACAATGCCCGAATGTATCTGACCAGACACCTGCTGCAGCTTGAAAGGCCCCAAAAGTTCCTCACCAAAAGGATAAAGGGTCTCAAAATATGTCTTATGCTGCCCGACTGAAAGAACTCAGCTCTATTCAGTCTCATATGCTCAGAGGTGACCTGTGCCTGACATATAAGGCCATGTCAAACCCAGATTTGATGAATATGCTTCACCTCAAAAATCTAGATCCCTCAGAACCACAAGGCGGAGACTTAAACCTTGACACGGTTATAAATAGAACGTGCTGGAGGGACAGATTCATCACCCAGAGACTCCCTATGCTGTGGAACAAAATCCCGGTACATGTAAGGCAGAGCACCTCTCTGGCCTTGTTCAAGAGGAATCTTGACCAATGGATGGGAGATTGCAGATATACCCCAGGGATTACTTCAATGTCACTGCTTGACAGAGGCACAGCAAAATGATAGGCATAGTTTTTATTCAAACTAAAGGGGTGGCGAAAGCCACATAACTATGGGCTAGGCTTATAAATGCCCTTGGGCAGATAGCCTAGTATGAACCTATGAACCTATGAACCTATAAGTTGTTCATTTCTCTCCGATGTGTGAGTACATAGCCTAGTAATCCTGGCTCTCTGATTCTGTATTATATTAGAGAATATAAAACGAGGATGCATGCTACTATAGTTCAATGTCGCATTCTTCCAACAAGGTTTCCTATAGAGTTGCGTGGTAAGTAGACCATTAACATCTTTCAGTATAGATATATCCAGAAAGTCAATCTTATTATATGAGGATTCTATGGTGAACCTCAGGAAGTCAGTCGTTGTTTCTAAGTAGTTAACAAATTCACTTAATACTGACTGTTCACCTTTCCAAAATATTAAGATGTCATCTACAAATCGTCTATAGAGAACTATATTGTCCATATAGTGACTGCTGAATAAATACTTAGATTCCCAATAATACATGACAATATTAGCGTATGAATTCGCACATGGGGTGCCCATTGCAACACCCCATGTTTGAATATACAGATTGTCTTTAAACATGAACACATTGTTCTCTAGAACTAAAGTCAATAGTGTACATACTAAATATTGCATGTCATTATTCAGGGATTTCTCCTCTAGTAAGACATCTCTAACTGCCTCGACTCCATAGTCATTAGGTATAACTGTGAAAAGATTTTTGACATCCAGTGATACCAATATTAAAGTTGAAGTACTATCTAACTGACCTGTTATTTGTTGTATATCATCTAGCAGTGAGTAAGTGTTGTTTAGAATAGTGGGTATTCGTCTAACAACAGGACTTAATTTAGATTCTACAAACTTAGATATATACTCTGTCACCCATTTTTCCCCCGCTACAATAGGTCGCATAGGTGGGGGGTTCTCCATTTTATGTATTTTTGGAAGACCTTTAATGTTGGGAACATTGGGTGCACTAATTAGAAAGTAATCATATAGTTGTTTAGAAATCAATCTGCACATAAGTAAATCATATAACATATCCTGTACTGTATTAATAATCTTGGTTAATCTATTTTTATCAATTTCTTGATATTTATCAGTGTCATTCAACATCTTAAACATTAATTAATCATAGAACAAGGTATCTAGAACTACAATGCCTCCGCCTTTATCAGCTGGTCTTATAGTTAACAACTCATTGTTGGACAAATTCTGTAGAGCCTGAAACTCTTCAAAATTAAGATTATAAAAGATTTTTTCATGTCTTTTCCCTTTGCTCACATCAGAGAAATATTTATAAAAATCATTCTCACATTTCCTTATAAAACAGTGCACATTGGGAAGAACTTCAGGGATGAACACACTTTTTTTCTTAAAATACATTTCAGTATCTAAGCTGTTGTCTATTCCTTTATCTTTATACAACAATTTCAATGATAATGTTCGTGTAAACATCCGTAAATCTACTAAGAGTTCAGTTAACTTACTACTTTGAGATGGAATAAAGGAAAGACCTTTATTTAACACGCTGTATTCACTGGTCGTGAGGCATTGGCTAGATAAATTAAACACCAGTTCGTTTATTAACGCTGTCTCCTCCGTTCTTCTGTGGCTTCTTCCGAAAATTTTCTTTTCCTTCTGCCTCTGCTGTTTGACCTCATTCTGTTTTCCTGCCGGTAACGAACTGGTAGGGGTAAAAAACCCTGGATTGTCATGGCCGTAGTTAACTTTGGTCTTGCTCCATTAGATATAGACGTTAATAGAGCCTCCTGATTCGGAGGCGGAGTATTACAAACGTCTATTCCTATTGGTTGAATGTTCTGCTCATTGCTGAGCATATTACTCTGAGAGTCCCTTCCCGAGGGCGGTGCTGTTGCAGTTAAGGTGGAAATGTCTGGAGTGGCAATATCAATATTGTTGCTGGGTATAGACGTACGTTTAGTTATCTCTGCATAAGAATCATGTTGGTTTCTGATATTCGCCCTCGGCCAGACAAAAATCTGGCCGGACACAAAGTCATTATAGTCCCTTAGGAGTTTTTTGTGCTTCAATTGCTGCAATCTCTCACTAAAGGCTATCACTTGCAAGAACATGCTCTCTAATTTTTTAAGGTGTATATCCCCTTTAAATCGCTTTAGCAAGTCTTTATGTATCTCGTCAGCTTTATCAGTGAGCTCTTTCTCGATGGGAGTAAAATATTCAATAAGCAAATGAATATATTGTTTACTGAAACTGATGTTAAGTTCTTGCCACTTTTTTAACAAAGTAGGGTGTGTTTCACCATAAGTAGGCATGCATAAGATACGCATGCCTCTAGGGATGACGTTAAAATGCAGGCATGCTTCGAGGTGCCGTCTCTGCCAAGTAAGTCTATTGAGTTTGTATAATACATTTTCCAGCTCTCTTAAGCTCACATAAAATTCTTTGTGTAGCGGTACAGTACCTGTTTCATTATTAGTAGGAAGATGTAGTTCCAGTCCCAATAGAGGGTTTACTTGTTGTGAAATGACGTCCCTCCATTTGGTAGTATATTCCGTAGGTATCGGATTGTAGTCAAGTTCGACTGGTATGTTCTCCATCGTGTGAAGGCAACAGCAACCCAAAATGATCAGTAATATCAGCAAACAAAGGCTAATTACCATCCAAAGGATTCCACCGGAGTAGGCACAAAAAGGTACTAAGTGAAGACCAAGGAATCCACCACGATGTAGAATAAAACTTTTATTCACAGAATAGGACAGGAACAAACGAAGCCGCACATACGTCGAGTATGCTTCATCAGGTTACATTTTCTAAGTAAAATCCTACTGCTTATATATTCCACTGAGTCATATAATTAATCAATCTAGCAATGATCTTAATTGCTTAATAAGTAAATAATTAAATAATTGAGTATAACTTCCTTATTTAAAGCAGAAGTCATAGAATTTCACTTCTATTTATTTAGTCTGTTGACATAAGTTAGCGCTACTAGATCAGTATTTATAACAAAGTAAAACAAGACAGCATATCTCACTAAACTGTTGAAATATACATATTTCATTTATATAAAATTCTCAATAACATGAAATGCTGTTATATGTAATATGTATGCAAGATGCCAAGAGCCCCAGAGCTTGCAGGATCTTCCTTGCAGATAACTGGGGTCTGGTGGTTAGTTGAGAAAAGTAGGCTGTCAAGAAAATTAGTTTTTCTGGTGTAAAAAAATGCCATCTGGGATATTGTGTCCAGGCTTGCTCCCAGGAAGATAATCCTTTGGGTGGGCACCTGCTTGGAATTCTTTTCATTGACTGTGTACCCTAGGGAGGTTAGTAGGGTCTTTACAAAGACCAGGTGCTTGAGCAGTTTTTCCTGGCTGTCTGCCTGAATAAGGCAGTAGTCTAAGTATGGGTAAATCTGGATATTCCTTTGTCTGCAAAAGGCAATGGCTGGAGCCAGACATCTTGTGAAAACTCTGGGTGCAGTAGATAAGCTCTAAAGGGAAGCTCAAAGAACTGAAAGTGTTGAGATCCTGCCCTGAAATGGAGATATTTCCTGCATGATTCCCTAATAGGAATGTGGAGGTAGGCATATTTTAGATCTAGGGTAGCTAGCAAAGTGTCCTTGGAGAGCATGGGTTAGCAGCTGCTGGAGGGTGAGCACTTTGAATTTTGGGATCACCAGAAAGGTGTTTAGAATGAATAGATTGAGAATGGGGCACAAGGTGCCCTCTTTTCTGGGCACCAGAAAAAGTCTGGATTAGAAATCTTGGCCAATCTGTTCTGCAGGAACGTGCTCTACTGCCCTCATAGAAAGCAGGGAAAGGATTTGCTTTTGAGCCTCTTCCCACTGGTTTGGAGGTAGATCTGGGAACCCTTTTGGGGTTGGAAGGGTGTGGAAGGAAAATCTGTATCCCTGAGACACTATGTTGAGAACCCAGTGGTCATTGGTAATGGTGGCCCAGGTGCTTGCGTGAAAGGAGAGTTTTCCTCCTAGGGGTAAGTGAAGGTGGGGTCATTGTGAGTTCTTACCATAAGGGGGAGGCTTAGAACTCCCTGGTTTTGAAGAGGAGGTAGTCCACTGCTTAGATCTCTGCATTCCCTGTGGCTGCTGTCTGGAGGGGGGGGAGGTCTGGTTCCCCAGGGCCTGGGATGGACTGGCTTAGTGGGAGCAGGAAAGGACCAGTGCTTGGTGAGACAATGCCTGCTGGACCTGTAAGAAATCCTTAACTGTCTGCATAGATTTTGCTTTTTCTTCCATCTTTTTTAAGACCTCTTCTGCCTTAGTACTAAATAAGTTGTCTTTGTGCAAGGGGCAGCCAACAATTTGGATTTGACATGGTCTGGCAGGGGCTGTTCCTTAAGCCATGCATGCCTTCTAATGACAGATTCATTGACTGTTGCCCTGCAATAAGCTTCTAGGGCATCAAAACCACAGTGCAAGGTGTGTTTAGTTACTTGACTTGCAGAATGCATTAACTCTTGGAACTCTTTAGATTCTGCACAAGCAGTAAAAGAAGAAATATTTTGTTTGAGGAGTTCCAAAGTTGCTGAAATTTTAGCATATGGAACGGACAATTTACTGCCCTGATAGCAAGAGTAGCTGAGGTGTATACTTTTTTACCCCATCTGTCTAGTGCTCGGGAATCTCTATCTGAGGGGGTGGGATTCTTAGCAGAGGTTGCTTTAATCCCTTTCGGCCCTTGAGAAATTACCTCAGGGTCAGCAGTAGGATTTTTAAAAAGAAATTTGTGTGAGTCAGGGACCCTATAATACCTGTCTGGTTTTCTGGGTGCAGAAGGGAAGGTGTCAAGAGACTAGATTAATTCCAGGAAAACATCTTCCACAGCATCCAGGACTGGGGGGATGGCCAAGGGTCTGTGCTGTGGAAGATCTAAGAATTCCCTGAGTTTCTTTTTAGATTGAAGGTAGTCTTGACTCTCCTATTGGAAATGCTCCCGTAAGGTATGAAGGGTTTCCCCAAAGGAAAAATCGTCTGGGGGAGAGGCTGAAGGGATGGAATCCTCTGCATCAGAATCCTCAAAAGTAGAGAGGGGTTGCGTGTCTTCATATTCAGATGCATCAGAGTCATCTGACTCTAGTTACGACAAAACTACAGAGGACAGATCTCTTTTCCTTTTGGAAGGGGTAGCTTGGCTTCCCCTGATCAGCATGATAAGGTCTTCCGCCATTTTAAGCATTTCAGACTGAGGCAAGGAAGCAGGTGCTTGAGACTGGGGCGTCGGCTTCTTGGGTGTGGTTCATACCCTGGGCCTAAGAAACTCAGTTGTTTTCAAAAGAACGGTAGTCGTGAAAGAAGTTGTCGGTTTGTGTCGAGAATCGGTAATGCGAAGGACTTCCTCGGAAGACCGTGCCTGCTCAGCGGCTCCAGACCCATCCAAGGTAGAGATGACTGCAGGATCCTTAGTCGAAGAAGAGTTCTGCGGCATACCGGACTCTGAAAGGGTCTCAGTAGTGGCCTGCGAATTCACAGAAGCGGGCATCAAGGGCTGCGAAAGCACCTCACTGAGGACCAGAGAACTGACGACTAGCTTAATGGAAGTGTCCTCGGTAGGTTTGGACCTGTGCGGTCTGTCTCTGTCTTTATCTTTACGTTTTTTCAAAAGATCTGCTGTCGGATGGCTTACCGAAGCCATATCGAAATTCGAGGACTTTAAGCAAAAATATCTAGCTACAATAAGGGCCCAACGACAGATAGTTCTGGCGTTGAACAAAGCACAGAAGCAACAACAAGGTGATGTCGTGGTCTGGGCCTAATCAAGTGATGCAGTACGAATGAAAGTCTCGGTGTGGTATTGGCTTTCCACAGGCGAGACAATTATTAACTTTTTCTGACATTGGTTAGTGTAAGAAAAATGGATCCCCAACGGGGTACTTAGCTTTAGAAGACTTCAAGTTCAATTCGGTAGACGAAACTCAGGTAGCGGCCGACAGACACTTGTGTGAACTGCTTCTGCTTCAGGCTCCACGGCAAGAAAGACGGATGTAATGGCGTCAGCTGCCTTACTTTATACTACTGACAACCTGACGTCAGTCCTGAAGCGACAGCAACTGACGCAGAAATACTAAGCCTCTGGTATTCGGGCCGGCCGAGGGCTACCCTGGAAGGGATAACCCAAATGTGATGACTGCAACAGTGAAACACGAACAACATCTACCTTATAGTCTGGGCAGAAGTGGATATAGCTAGTAAATCCATGCCAGCCTTTCCCAAGTGTGTGTGTGTGTGTGTGTGTGTGTGTGTGTGAAAATCAAACCTCAAAGAGTGTGTACGTCACAGCTGCCTAAAACAGGGACACAAAGCAATGGTTTCACAGAGAGGGTGCTGGAGGACTTAGCTTGGACTCGACTGAGGACACAACTCTACAGCTGTGCCAGTGGGGAGTCTTATTGAGAACCTGGGGGGGATGGGGGACGACCCAGACCTCAGACTGACTGTGTGCCCTGTGTACTCTTAAGGGAAATTGTGCTTGATACAGACAGCTGCATCTGGAAATACTGTGTGTATCTATTTTTATTCCAAGTGAACTTCATTCTCCCATGTCAGTTGTGAAGATTCAAGCTCCTTGACTACTGGCCCAGAGAGGGAACGTCACAAGCTGAACTACAAGGAAACTCAGGTAAGCTTGAAAAAAAAAAAAAAGTCTAAGCAAAATTCCTACACATTTGAAAAGTTTCCAATTTAACCAGTAATGCAGGGTGGGGTGAAGGGGGCATCCACCCTGGGTGGAAAGCGCTTTCCTGCACATCTTGAGTGGTAAAAGGTGTAGCAATCTGCTTGCTTCTTCTTCTTTTGGCTTTTCCCGGTTAGGGGTCGCCACAGCGGATCACCTGTCTGCTCATGATTGGCAGTGGAGTTTTACAGTGTCAAGTTTCCAGCCCAGCACCCAACCTTTCCCCGGAAGGTACACACATGCACACACTCACACATAGGGCCAATTTAGAGTGTCCAATCCACCTACAGTATGTCTTTGGGATGTGGGAGTAAACCGGAGCACCCGGAGGAAACCCAAGCGACCACAGGGGAGGACATGCAGACTCCACACAGAAGGCACCCCAGCTGAGGATTGAACCAGAGAACCTCTTGCTGTGAGGCGGCAACGCTAACTGCTGCACCACTGTGGTCACCTGTTTTTGCTCCTCAGCTTTAAACTGTGGGTGGGATTTGGCTAGTTCCTTAATTTTAGGAATGTGGGAGCACCAGCCAGGCTGCAGGACTTTGTTTTTTTTTCCCCCAGCTTCAAACTGAGGAGTGGGAAGTGACTATGGGACGTCTCTGGCTCCAGAATTTGAGGAAAGCAAGAGTGCCAGCAGCCAGATAGCTAACATTTTTACTGTTGAGGGTCACCAGATCGGCGAAGAGCACAAGGTTTTGCACCCTTATATTACGATGCTCTACTCCAAAAAAAGGAAGCCAATCTGGTGGTCCCCTGCCATAAAAAAAACTTTACAACAAAAGGAAGAAACTGTTGCAGAAAAGAGGAAAATCCCAGGATGCAAAAAACTCCCTTACCAGCCTCAGTAAGAAGCTGAGATCCCTCATAAAATTCTCCACAGCTAGTTATGAAAATAAAATTGCCAAAGTTTCCATGGACAACCACAAGGCATTCTATAACTATGTCAAGAATCTAAATGGCAATGCTCAGATTTGCTCTGAGCTACAACAGAATGGCATTAAATATACTGATCCCAAGGATATTGCCAATATCCTGGCAGATTGATTCAGTGCCAGCTTCACCCACCTCACACCCCCTAAATGGCCCATCTCAATACTTCAGGATTGCCAAATTCCGGTAATAATGGCCACACAGGTAAAAAACGCACTATCCAAAGCTAAGACTACAGCATCCATGGTTCCAGATGACATTCTGGGCTGTGTACTACATGAACTACAAAAATGGACTGGCACCTCACCTAAGTGTCATGTTTAATCATACCCTCACCTCAGGCTATGTGCCCACTGAGTGGCGCACAGCTACAGTTATGCCACTCCACAAGCGGCGATCCACCTTGGATCCCGGGAACTACCGCCCCATCAGTCTGACGAACCTGATCTGCAAGGCCATGGAACGTATTATCATGGAACTTATAAACAGACATTAGCAACCTTAAAACACTGGACCCCACCCAGTTTGGGTTTGTGAAGGGCCGATCTTGTCTCCTGAACCTTACTGACTTCTTCAAATCAGTCTCCAGAGCCGTGGACGAGGGTAAGGTAGTCCACACAGCCTGTCTGGACCTCGCCAAGGCCTTTGACACCACCCCCCACTCTGGAATCATAGATAAACTTACTAAGCTGGGCATTAATCCCTATGTCACTCGATGGGTTGCCAACTGGCTTACTGACAGAACCCACACTGTAAAAGTAGCTGACTCCAAATCCAGCTCCAGACAAGTGACAAGTAGAGTACCTCAGGGTTCAGTCCTAGGACCTCTCTTGTTTGGCATCTACTTCTCTGAAGTACAGGCCAACACTAAGGGACTCTGGCTAACAAAGTTCGCAGATGACTGCAAACTGGGAGCCATTATTGAATCCCCAAATTATGTGGATACTCTACCAAAGGTCCTTACAAAAACAGATACTTGGTGCCAGAGCCATGGGCTCAAGCTCAATGCCAAGAAATGTATAGTTATCCCCTTTGGGAAAAAACATGTACCCGTGAATTATCACATAGATAGCAGTATACTAAACACCGAAAGTGTGATAAGAGACTTAGGGACACAGGTGGACAGTGGTCTCACCTTCAATAACCACATCGCCACAACAGTCAGGAAATCCTTCTATGTGGCACACCTCATCACTAAGGGCTTTTCATCCAGAAAAAAGGAGGTCATTGTCCCACTGTACTCATCCCTCATTAGACCCATTATAGAATACAACACCCCATTTGGTATGTGCCTCTCAAGACATCTGCAACAACTGGAAAGGCCGCAGAAATACCTCACTAAAAGAATCACAGGCTTAAAGCAGATGCCCTATGCTGACCGCTTAAAAAAACTCCAGCTATACTCTGTCGCATATCGTCTACTCCGAGGCGATCTCTGCTTAACATACAAGGTCATGTCAAACCCAGAGTTGTTGGATATGCTACACTTAAAGAAATCCCAATCCCTCATAGCCACATGCTCCAGGGATCTAAATCTTGTCATCACAATAAACAAAACATGCTGGAGGGATAGGTTCCTGACCCAGAGACTCCCCAGACTCTGGAATAGACTGCCCATCCATATCAAGCAGAGCGCCTCTTTGGCCCTCTTCAAAAGGAACCTTGATGATTGGATGGAAGAAAGGAAATCACGTCAGTCGCCCTGCTAGACAGGGGTCCAGGGAAGTAAATGGTGTGGGAAGAAATAGCCAGGGAATTGTTATGGCTAGGCTTGTATAGGCCCTAGGGCCGATAGCCTAGTACCAACCCATAAACCTATGAACATATGTAAGCTATGGCTCTAAATTTAACATCTTGGGAGTTAGAAACAGCTCATCTGGCAAAAAGAGAGGTAGCTAGCTAGCCTAGCTCTTCTAAAAATTAGCATGGTTTTGAAATTTGTGAAACTGACCTGCAGCTGATGAGTGTGCAACATGGTATGGATTTTCTTAAAACTGAACTATTGTTTTGCACCCTTAAATTATGTAAGAAGGACAAAACAAGCAGTAACTAGTCAATAGTGTTACCACCTTTCTCTGGTGAAAACCAAATCAAAGCCATAGTCTTTGCTCCACTCATAGCACCATCTCTCATCTTTCTCCACACATTTCCCTGCTGACCATCCCACTATATGACATCAATGAGTACATCATTGTGAGATGGAATGTCTTCTTTTGTCCTTTTTCTCCTTTTTAGCTAGTCATGTTTTTCAAAGCATCTTGTTAGAGATGCTTTTCATTTAAAAAGTTAATCCATGGCTGTATTTTTACAAACTCCAGCATTCTGTTTGTACAGATTGTGGTAATGTGAGATACTGCCATGTATGCCAAGAAAAGTAGGGCAGTGGATGTGTAACATATGCCAGCACAGCTATTTGGAATTTAGTACAGAATTATATGGTATTTGAATATCAAACTGATTTGTACAGATGCTTGCGTTGAAAATGGATTTGTAAAGTTGCTTGTTTTAAAAATGCACCAGCAGTGGGTTCTGACTGTATTGTAACTGAATTAAACATATATATATATATATATATATATATATATATATATATATATATATGTATATATGTGTGTGTGTGTGTGTGTGTGTGTGCACGCGCATGTGAGTGCGTGTTAACAAAGGATACTGGAAGAGAAGAAGTTAAGCTCAGCTCCAGCTAACTTAGTAAGAAATTAAATTACTAGGCTTAGGCTATAAAGATGTTATCTCACAGTTTTGAATGAAGCCAGAGACACAATGTCTGTAAAATACATTGTTTGTTAGTCTCTGTAGGAGGAGTAGACATTTGTAATTGTTTTATGACTTCCAGAAGTTGCACCAGATCTGAGCAATGCTCTTGTGTGTGTATTACTGACATGTAGGTGCTAAATCCTGGCAATTTCTACCAATGGGGGCATGGGAACCAGAAGTCAGATGACCGGATGTATGTGATGTCATTTTATACAGAAATAATGTTTTAATATTAGGTGAGACAGAAGTCTTAGGCAGTCTATTTCTTGGAACCTGACATAGAAGGATTCCATACCTACTTCATCTTGCCTTACTCTATTAAATAGGAACAAGAAATAAGTATTGTTTTTCTGTAACTGAGTGAATCTTTCCAGCTGCATTATTTTTAATATTTCCTGTGACTAAAACTCTGGTGTTTACTGTAAATAGATATTTCATATTTTCATGTTCTTTTATTACTTAATATTAAATATATTTCAACTTTTCATTGTGGCTGGTCCTTTAGAGAATATTTTAACCTCTGAGAGTACTTACATCTATTCGTGACACTGTGCCCACTCCTGAAGCCTGGCTGTTTGATCAACATTACCATTTGTATTAATATTAATTTCATTCAGTATAATTTGGTACCCTTGCAAGAACCTTAGGTAGCTGGATTTGTAGTGTCTGGTGGCAGTGATAACTAGCTTATAGTCTGGGCAGAAAGGGACACAGTGGGTAAATCTATGCCAGTCTTTCCCAGGAGTGTGTGTGTGTGTGTGTGTGTGTGTGTGTGTGTGTCAGATACTTGGAGCAGGGATATGAAGTACTTGCTTCACAGAAAGGGTGCTGGAGGACTTGGCCTGGACACTCAGCTAAGGACTTAACTCTATAGCTGTGCTAGTAGGGAGCCTTACTAGGGCCCTGGAGGGAGACAAATATAAAGAAATCCAGATCCCGGACTGACTGTGTTCCCTGTGTGCTCTTAAGGGAAATTGTGCTTGATGCTGAGAGGGGCTGCATCTGGAAATACTGAGTGTATCCATTTCTGTTCCAAGTGAACATCCCTTGCCAGTGTCAGTGGTGACTATTTAGGCTCCTTGATAACTGGTCAGAGTGGGAGTGTCACACAGATAAACAGAATACTGGAGTTTGTACAGTGCTTTCTGGACTACTGTACTAATATTCTGATTTCCAGACAGTGTGGAAAAATGCCAGATAGGTGGCAACACTATTTGTCAACATAAAGAACAGCTTGTAGATCAAGCAAATCCTATGGAAAATTCTAAAACTAGGTGGTGGTGGTGCTGGACTGAGAACAAACTTAATACATAGCACACCTTTATTTAACATTACACCATGACTCAGTGAATCCTATCAGGCTAAAATAAAGTTTTGGTGTACTCAGACCTAATAGCACCTGCCTTTACTTCCTTCTTCCAATATGGTGCAAAAGAGCAAGGGGAGAGTGGGTTGGGGAACCCCCCACACCCATTACATCCACGGCAGCAGGCTCCATCAAGGAAATAACAGGGAGAATTCAGAGTCAGATTTCACTCAAACATGATTCAAGCAAATAGGTAACCTTTATTCAGTTGTAGTTAATCAGTTATTGTATAGTAGGTATTATTTAAATCCACAGAAACAGCTACAGTAGTTAGACTTCTTCCCACAGTGTCTGCAATGTTGCATCAAAATGCACATCCCCTAAACACATAAGAGCATATACTTCAGTATGACCTCCAATAATATAAATATAAATAAACACTAAACATATGTTCACAAATTAAACAGGAATTCAGTCACATTTTAAAATATTTGTAAAAACATTTTGCAAGTAAGCAAGCCCCCTGCACTTTTCTACACAAGCCTTGTATAATCTAACTCCAAGAAAGAATGATAATTTTTAAACTGATTTAGCAATGATCTCTCTTTTTTTTTGCTTCTCATCAACCTCAAAGTACACTGTATAACACTGCTTCAAGCCTTTACAAATCACCCCAATGAGGAGAGAGAAAACAGATGCTGAGGAAACAAGGACTTGGGCAAACAATGCTCAGACAACAACTCAAGACTAAGCAAATACAGCTTTAGCAACTCAAGGCAAAGCTTCTCTGCCCCCTCCTCGTCTGTCAGTTAGTGCAGAGGCTTAATGCTCTACGTTGCTGGCAGGCTTCATTCTGTGGTCCTGGGCTTGATTCCCTCAATCCCTGTTTGTCTAATGAATGACTGACCAATACTTGTTCTCTAGTCTCTTGGCAACGGATCTACTTCTAAACCTTGAACATCATATAACTAAACTTCATTTTCACAAGACGGAAATTGTGAAAGCTGAAATACCTGAATGGCATATTTTTCCCAGGTAAGTAAACACTTGCCCAGACTTACATGAAACACACACCAAAGTAAGTAAAACCCACCTAGATGACATCCCTAATGGGTTGCATATCTCGGCTGATGGGGATGAGGACAAGTACAGTTGTGTACACTTACCATAAATGTAGATGTTCGAGTGTATTCACTGTTGCAGTCCTAACAGATGGGTTATTCGGCTCCCGGTAGCCCTCAGTCAGCCAGAATACCAAAGGTAGTAAAAATGACATCGGTTGCTGTCGGTTGTAAAGGACGTCAGGGCGTCCTATATAAAAGGAAGCAGCCAACGTCACTTCCTCAGTCTTTCTTGCCATAACAGTCAGGAGCTCTCAAAAAATAAGGCTTAAACCAAAAACCAATTTGACAAATAACAAATTAAGCTTGTGCCTCAGGAAAAAAAGACTAGGAGAGGACCACCAAAGGGGGAAGGAGGGAGGGAAACCAGGACTGCAACAGTGAATACACTCGAACATCTACAGTGATGGTAAGTGTACACAACTGTGCTATGTTCATTGTGTTTCACTGTTGCAGTCCTAACAGATGGGTTGATTACTAAAGCCCAGAGAGAAAAAAAGGGAGGAGGAACCAACAGCATCAAGCGTTGGAGACAATACCCTGCAACACAGCAGTGGCAAACCCTGCCATGGCTCTGGAAAACAGAGGCAAATTACAATGCTTTGTGAAGGTGTGAACAGAAGACCATGTGGCAGCCTCCAAAATGTCTTTAGTAGGGACACCCCTTAGACAGTTTGCAGAAATGGAAGCCGCTCTAGTAGAGTGGGTTCTAACCCTTTGAGGCGGAGCTTTGCCATGAAAGGAATAACAAAAAGGAATGCAATGTCCAATCCATTTAGAAATGATTTGTTTAGAAATGGCCTTGTCCTGGGCTCCAGGGGGCAAAACTGACCAATAACTGTGCTGATTTCCAAAGATCCTTAGTCCTGTCCAAGTAAAACCTGAGCTGTCTGTGCACATCAAGAGAATGTAGGATCCTTTCACCTCTACTGCGAGGATTAGGAAAGAAGGTAGGAAGGTGTATGGACTGATTAAGAGTGAGGCTGGAAGCCACCTTAGGCATAAAGCAGGGATTAGTCCTCAGAGAAACTCTGTCTGCATGGAAAATAAGAAACGGCTCCACGGCCATCAAAGCTTGCAGCTCCAAAACCCTCCTTGCTGAAATAATAGTCAAGAGGAAGGCGGTCTTCCAAGAGAGAAACTTTAAATCTGTAGAGGCAGCTGACTCAAAAGGGGGAAGAGTGAGTTTCTCCAGAACAAAATTAAGATCCCAGGCCGGAGTAGGTACTCTTCTGGGAGATTTTAAATTGCAAGCATCTCTGAGAAACATTTTCATCAGGGGATGAGAGAAAATGGGACATTCAAGAGAACAATGAGCAGAGATAGCTGAAGCATGGATCTTGAAAGAGGTAAAAGAAAGACCACCCTGAAGCAAATCACTCAGATTTTCCAGGATCAGAGGAAGGGTAGGCTGAGAAGCAAACTCCCCTCTAGCCTGCATCCATTGAGAGAACCTTTCCCATTTGCCAGCATAAGATTTCCTAGTGCTAGGCCTCCTGGCCTCCCTCAGCATGTCAACCACCTGTTGAGAAAATGAGGAAGAAAGGGAAGGAGTCATACAATGAGCCATGTTGCCAAATGAAGAGAATGAAGATGAAGATGTAGAATGTCTCCCTTTCCCTGAACCAGAAGATCTGGCTTCAGAGGAAGATGCAAAGGAGGAAGATGGGAGAGACTGCGAAGCAGCGGATACCAATGCTGTCTGAGCCAGTCCGGAGCTATGAGAATCGTCCCTGATCTTCACTAATACTCTGGGAAGAAGAGGGAGAGGAGGGAAGGTGTACACTGATAGCAATGTCCAAGGGAAGGACAGAGCATCCACTTTCCAGGCTATGCTGTGCTGCTGTCTGGTGCAAAAGGGAGGTAGCAAATTGCTGTCTGGGGAGGAGAAAAGATCCACCTGAAGAGTGCCCCAAAATTGAATGATGTTGTAAAAGACTGCTCTGTTCAGCTGCCACTCGTGAGGATCCAGGGTTTGCCTGCTCAACTAGTCTGCCAAAACATTGAGCCTCCCTGGAAGAAACTGAGCCAGGAGATGCAGGTCCAGGGATGCTGCCATGGACCAAAGATTCATGCTTTGTCTGCACAGGGGGTAAGAGTGTGTCCCTCCCTGCTTTTTGATGTACCACATGACCGTGGTGTGGTCTGTTCTGAAAAGCAGGGTCCCTGGAGAAAGAAGATGCTTGAAAGCTAATAATGCCTGCTGAACTGCAATCAACTCTTTTAGATTTATTTGCAGGTCCATCTGCTGGGTGCTCCAACATCCCTGTATGCATCTGCCAGCCAGGTGTGCTCCCCAGGCATAGTCTGATGCATCTGTAGGCAGAACTTGAGTGGCAGGAGGTGTCCGAAAAGGCATGTCCTTGTTTTGTAGACAGGCTGTTGCCCACCAAAGAAACTCCGTCTGCAGAGATGGAAGCAGAGGAATCATCATATCCAGGTCCTCTGTGTGTTGACACCAAATGTTCTTGAGGTACCACTGCAATTTCCTCATATGCAGTCTTGCCTGTGGAATCATGAAATACAAGATGCCATGAATCCCAGAGCTTGCAGGGAGCTGGGAGAGGCTTGCCAAGTCCTTGAAGTAAACTGAAAGAGTTGTCTGCTTCTCCTGGGTGAGATATATCATCTGGGCGGCTGTATTCAGACTCGCTCCCAGGAATGTTATCTCCTTGGATGGTACCATTTTTGATTTTTCCACATTGAAAGTGTAAACCCAGAGAAGAGTCTTTACGAATTCCAGATCCTTCAACAGCTGTTCCTGAGAATTTGCTTGAATCAGACAGTCGTCCAAGTATGGGTAAATCTGAATTTTCTTCTGCCTGCAAAAAACAATGACTGGGGCCAGGCACTTTGTGAAGATTCTGGGAGCAGTAGATAAGCCAAAGGGCAGCGCAGAGAATTGGTAATGTTGCTCGCCGACTCTAAAACTAAGGTACTGCCTGCAACTTTCCCTGATAGGAATGTGGAGATAAGCCTCTTTGAGATCCAAGGTTACCAGCCAGGAATCCTTTTCTAGCAGTGGTAGTAAATGATGCAGAGTGAGCATTCTGAACTTTGGAATCACTAGAAAGAAGTTCAGAATGGAAAGATCCAGGATAGGACGCCAGGTGCCTTCTTTTTTTGGAATTAGGAAAAGCCTGAAAAAGAAGTCCTGGCGTACTTGCTGAGCAGGAACAGATTCTATTGCTCCCAGATGAGACAGAGACAATACTTCTGCCCTTTGGTTTGGAGGGACGTCCGGGAATCCCTTGGGAGCTGGAAAGATGCAGAAAGAAAACTTGTGCCCTAGGGACACCGTTCGGAGCACCCATTTGTTGTCCATGATAGTGGCCCAGAGATCTGCAAAAAGAGCCAACCTTCCCCCTAAAGGACTCTCCCAGCAAGCAAGAACAGGCAGAAGTTGCAAAAAGTCATTGAGAGTGTTTTGATTGAGATGCAGGCTTACAGGTTCCCCCTTTAGAAGTGGAAGCCTGCCAACACTTAGACCTTTGAGGGGTAGCCCTCTGCCCCCTAGAAGATTTGTAACCACTAGTCCTTGAATGGGTCTGTCTGCTGGTATCAGGAAAGGTCCAACTCTTGGAAGGGTAATTCCTGCTAAAGCGAGGGGGCTGAACTTGCAGAAAATCTTTAACAGTTTGCATGGACTTGGCCTTATCCTCCATCTTCTTCAATACCTCCTCTTCTTTGCTGCCAAAAAGACTGTCTTTATTGCAAAGGTACATCCAAAAGCTTAGCCTTGACAGGTTCTAGAAGAGGCTGTTATCTGAGCCAAGCATGCCTTCTAATAACAGATCCAGTAGCCGTAGCCCTGCTGGAGGCCTCAAGGATGTCAAAACCAGAATGCAAGGAAAGCTTATTGACCAGACTGGCGGAATTCAGTAAATCCTGCATGTCATTACTCTGCGTAAAGAGGTACACTTGCTATCCTAGAGTTTAGACTCCAAGGTGAGCTGCTGGTACTTCAGCATATGAAATAGACAATTGGTAGCCCTAATAGCTAGGGTGGCAGAAGTATAAACCTTCTTGCCCCACCTATCTAGGTTCCTAGACTCCCTGTCAGAAGGAATAGGATTTCTGGTAATAATGGCCTTAACTCCTTTAGGGCCTTGAGAAATAACCTCTGGATCAGCCAACGGATTCCTGAAAATAAACAGATGAGAATCAGGAACTCTGTAGTACCTGTCAGGTTTCCTGGGAGCAAGAGGAACCAAATTTGGAGACAAGGAATCTTCCAGAAAAACATCATCGGCTTCCAACACAGGGGAAATAGCAAGAGGCTTATGCTGAGGTAAATCCAGAAACTCCCTAATCCGTTTCTTGGAATGGGGATAATCCTGACTTTCCCATTTAAAATGTTTCCTGAGGGTATTTAAAGTATCACCAAAAGAGAAATCCTCTGGAGGAGAGGCCGAAGGGATGGACTCCTCTGCATCCGAATCCTCAAAAGGAAAAAAGCCTGAGAAAAATCCTCTTCATCAGCAGAAATGCTGGAAGAATCAGACCCTGAGCAAGACAAAACCTCAGGAGAAACATCCCTACTCCTTTTAGGAGGAGGAGGCTGAGAAAGTACAGTTGTGTACACTTACCATAAATATAGATGTTCGAGTGTATTCACTGTTGCAGTCATCATGTTTGGGTTATTTGCTTACAGTAGCCCTTAGTCGGCCTGATTAACAAAGTCTTGGATCCTGCATCAGTTGCTGTCTCTTCTTCTGTGACATCAGGTCGTCAGGGGTATAAAACATTCAGCCGACGCCATTACATCAGTATTTCTTGCCCCAGATGTTAGGTGCCCCCTTAATGGGAAGCAATAAAACATATGTACACAAATATACAAGGATATACCTCCAATAAAAAAGCAAATACACCAAAAAGCTTTTAAGCATAATAAAGAATAGTAGAGGTACAGCCAAAGAAAGTAGGGGGCTGGAGGGAGGGTAACCAGGACTACAACAGTGAATACACTCGAACATCTACATTTATGGTAAGTGTACATAACTGTACTATGTTCTTCGTGTTTCACTGTTGCAGTCATCACATTTGGGTAGATTCCCAAAGCTAAGGATGGGAGGAGAAAGTTAGATAGCATTATGACCAGCTATAAGACCCTGCAAGACTGCAGTGGCAAAGCCAGTTCTGGACTTAGAGAAAATTGGCAAATGGTAATGCTTGGTGAAGGTATGTACAGAACTCCGGGTAGCGGCTTCTAGGATGTCCCCGGTAGGAACACCTCTGAGAAAGGCTGTAGAGGTAGATGTGGCCCTGGTTGAATGGGGTCTGATCCCCTATGGGATAGGTTTTCCATGGTGCTTGTAGCAGAAATGAATGCAATGGCCTATCCATTTAGAAATGGTTTGCATTGAGATAGCCTTCCCCTCTGCCCCTGGAGCAAATACCACCAGCAGTTGTTCAGGTTTCCTTTGAGATTTAGTCCTGTCCAAGTAAAATCTAAGTTGTCTGTGCACATCTAAGGAGTGGAGTATCCGTTCCCCTTTGTTCTGTGGATTGGGAAAGAAGGTTGGCAAATGAATGGACTGACTGAGAGCCACACTGGATACTACCTTGGGCATGAAGAAGGGATTGGTTTGAGGGACACCCTGTCCACATGAAAGATGATGAAAGGCTCCACAGCCATAAGGGCCTGTAATTCAGATACCCTTCTTGCTGAAGTGATTGTTAAAAGAAAGGCTGTTTTCCAAGAAAGGAATTTTAAATCTGCACTAGCAGCTGGCTCGAAAGGAGGAAGAGTGAGTTTCTCCAATACAAAGTTAAAGTCCCAAGCTGGAGTTGGGGCTCTCTTGGGTGGTCTTAAATTTTTGGCCCCTCTGAGAAATTGCTTGAGCAGTGGATACGAGTAAAGGGGAGGTCCTGTGTTATAATGAGCTGAAATGGCAGAGGCGTGAATTTTGATGTAGGAAAAAGAAAGTCCCTTGTGAAGCATCTCAGTTAAGTATTGTAAAATCTGAGTTAAGTTGGGCGCTGCTGTGCTCATCCCTTGAGATTGGTTCCAGGCACAGAATCTTTTCCATTTTTCAGCATATGATTTTCTAGTACTAGGCCTCCTTGCCTCTAAAATGATATTCATCACTGGTTTACTAAGGGATGGCAAGGGAGAGATTAGGTAATCAGCCAGGCTGCTAGGTTCAGGGTTTGAAGTTGAGGGTGCAGAATCTGATCTTCCTGTTGAGACAACAGGGAAGGGGTCAGAGGCAGGTGCCATGGAACCAACTGTGGCACACTGCGCAAGAGGGGGTACCTAGTGTTGGAGTGGCCAGTCTGGTGCAATCAATACCATCCTTGGTTTGTCCTGTTTGATCTTTAGCAGTACTTTGGAGAGGAGAGGCAGAGGAGGAAAGGTACAAACGGATAGGTTTTTCCAGCTGAAGGACAGGGCATCCACTTTCCAAGTCTGTTTGTGGGGAGTCCTTGTGCAAAATATGTCCAATTGGTAGTTCTGGGGGGAGGCAAACAGGTCTATATCTGGGCTCCCCTGTTTGTTTGTCAACATGTTGAAAATCTTTGGTTCCAGTTTCCACTCGTATGGGTCCATGACGTTTTTGCTTAGTCCGTCTGCCAGTGTATTTAGTTTTTCTGGCAGGAATTGAGCTTGTAGATGCACCTGGTAGCTCAAGGCTGTGTTCCAGAATGCCATGGCTTGTCTGCAGAGGGTGTAAGAATGGGTACCCCCCTGCTTGTTTAAGTACCACATAACAGTGGTGTTGTCTGTCTTTACCATTAATTGCCCTGGAAGAATGAGGTCCTTGAAGGCTGTCAGAGCATTCTGGACAGCTAACATTTCTTTTTGATTGATATGCAGGTGCATTTGACTTGGGTTCCATTTGCCCTGAATGCACTTCCCTGCCAGGAGAGCCTCCCATGCATTATCTGATGCGTCTGTTGTTAGAGTTTGAGCAGCAGGGGGTAGAGTGAATGGTAGTCCCTTGTTTAGGTGGCAAGCCTCTGCCCACCAAAGAAATTCCAGGCGTAGGTAAGGTATGATAGGAATCATTGCTTCTAGATCCTGAGAATGTTGACACCATGGGCTTTTTAGATACCATTGTACTTTCCTCATATGCAGTCTTGCATATGGAATTAGAAGAATGCAGGAGGCCATGAACCCCAAGGCATGCAATATTTGCGTTGCAGATACCAGGGTTTTCATGGCCACTAGTTTGAAGTAGGTTGTCAGATGAATTTGTTTCTCTGGCATGAGGAAAGCCATCTGGGAAGTTGTATTCAAGCTTGCTCCCAGGAATATAATTTGTTGACAGGGTACCAGGTGCAATTTCTTTTCATTTATAGTGTACCCCAGACAAGTTAGCACCCTTTGTACAAAAGCCAGATGATTCAAAAGTATGTCCTGGCTTTCTGCCTGAATTAGACAATTGTCCAGGTATGGGTATATTTGACTATTTCTTTGCCTGCAAAATGCAATGACTGGAGCTAGGCACTTTGTGAATACCCTGGGCGCAGTAGATAAGCCAAAGGGCAGTGCAGAGAACTGATAGTGCTTGTAGCCTGCTTTGAAGCGTAGGTATCTTCTGCAAGATTCCCTAATTGGGATGTGCAGGTATGCTTCCTTTAAATTGAGTGTTGCCATCCAGGCATCTTTTCCTAGCATAGGAAACAACTGGTGAAGAGTCAGCATCTTGAATTTTGGAATCACCAAAAAGGTGTTTAGAGTAGACAGGTCCAGGATAGGACGCCATGAATTGTCTTTTCTGGGTACCAGGAAAAATCTTGAGTAGAAACCTTGACCTTTTTTCTCTTCTGGTACAGTGTGAATAGCCTTTATGCTTAAAAGAGAGAGTACTTGCTTTTGAGCCTCTGCCCACTGATTTAGGTGTAGATCTGGCCAACCGTTTGGGGTTGGTAACGTGTGGAAGTGAAATCTGTATCACTGGGACACTATATTTAAAACCCATTTGTCCTAGGTAATGAGTTCCCAGTTTTTGGCCTGCAGACCAATCTTTCCCCCTAAAGGAGCAGTCAGTTGAGAAGTGCTTGGAATTTTTAAAGTCAAGTCATTGAGACAGCTTTCCATAGGGGGGAGTCTTACTACTCCCAGATTTGGAAGCGGAAGCCCCCCACTGCTTAGTCTTGTGCGCACCCTGGGACTGAAACCTGGGGTTTCTGCTGGGTCTGGGTTTGGATTGAGAAGGCCTGGAAGAGGCAGGAAAGGACCAATTCTTAGAAGGCCAATGCCTACTAAATCTTGGAGGCTGAACTTGTAAGAAATCTTTAACAGTTTGCATAGATTTAGCTTTATCTTCCATCTTTTTAAGAACTTCCTATGCTTTGTTGCCAAACAGGCAGTCCTGATTTTAGGGAGCATCCAACAATTTAGCTTTAACATGATCAGGCAAAGGTTGCTCCTTAAGCCAAGCATGCCTTCTAAGTACAGACCCAGTGACAGCAGCCCTGCAAGAGGCCTCTAATGAATGAAACCCACATTGCAAATTATGTCTCCCCACCTGTTCAGCAGAATGCATTAAATCCTGTAAATCCTTATTTTCAGCACAGTCAGGAATCAACATAATTTTCTGTTTAAGCAATCCAATAATATGTTGTTGATACTTTAACATATGAAACTGACAGTTTAAGGCCTGAATGGTCAAGGTTGCAGAAGTGTATACCTTCTTACCCCAACTATCCAGCGCCCTGGAATCTCTATCCAAAGGGAGTGGATTTTTGGCAGTAGAAGCTTTAATGCCCTTGGGTCCCTGTGAAATAGTCTCTGGATCTGCAATAGGATTTTTAAAAAGGAACTTGTGAGAATCAGGAACCCTGTAATATCTATCAGGTTTTCTGGGAGCAGGAGGCAAAGAATCAGGGGCCAAACTAGATTCTAAAAAGGCATCATCAACAATGTCTAGTACAGGAGGGATAGCTAAAGGCCTATGTTGAGGCAGGAGTAAGAAGTCCCTAAGCCTCTTTTTCGAATCAAAGAAATCCTGGCTTTCCCACTTCTGTTTCCTTAGAGTATGCAAGGTTTCACCAAAAGAGAAATCCTCTGGAGGGGAAGCAGAAGGAACAGAGTCCTCTGCATCACAATCAGATGCAACAAGCATCATAGATTCAATGTTTTTAAAACTGAAATGCTTATTGCTTTAACTACTGCGGTTCTAAAAAAACAACTTTTTCTACTTCAACGGAGCCATCTACCTACAGACCAAGGGGGGTGGCAATGGGGTCCAAAATGGCCCCCTCTTTAGCCAACCTAGTCCTCAGCACATGGGAGAAGGAGACTTTGACCCATATACAAGGCTTCCACAAAGCCCACTTATATCGTCGTTTTACTGACAATATTTTTTTCTGTGTGGCAGGGTGATGACACCGAACTTGACATCTTCCTCACGGCACTCACAAACAGCATCCCCTACCTAGACTTTGTAGTCTCAGGACGAGGGACCCACATCTCCTTCCATGATACTCAGATAACCATTGACCCCAACACTGGCCGCCTTACCTCCAATGTGTACCGGAAAGACACTTACAGGAGCAACTTCCTGGATTTCAAAAGTCAGCACTCCTTCATGAAGAAGAACGTGCTCAAAGGGCAGTACATCCGTCTCTCCAGGATCATCTCCGACGATGATACCTTCCTCAGGGAAAGCCAATTCCTTTCAAAAATGTTCATCCACAGACATTACCCCAAAAACCTGGTAGCGTATGTGTTTCAAGAGGTGGCCTCCCACAGATCAGACAGACACCCACCCATCCTAACTCATGGCAT
>NC_056736.1:294250676-294287239 GCF_019279795.1 Protopterus annectens | reverse complement strand
AATGTTATTATTTGCACAATTTTTAAGCAAAATGGAGTTGGGCCTTTTATTTCCAAGATGTTGGTTTTAGCCTTTTACATTATTATATGAAATAGAGTTAAATGTTTTGTGGTTGCTAATCTAAATTATGACATTATTGGTTAACTATAATTGATATGTTAATTGATTTTATTTGCACTTATTTAAGCACCGAGTTGCCTTTTAGTTATGTCTGATGAAGCAAGGATAGTTGTGAAAGCGCTTACCATCTTGTTTCTTTGTTTTTTATTAAAACGTCTATTGTGTGTTACCTTAGTGCATTGTACTTTTTTTCTACTTTTATAATAGTTCCCTTTTTATGATGACATTTCCTGCAGTTATTTCTTGTATGATGCATTGTGTATACATCACTGGCATAATGTTTACAGATAAAAATAAAAATCAGCGCTTACATGTGTTACTATAAAATTATACTCCTTTGCAAGGCAGAGTACTACCAGCCTTGACTAACCGACCACTTTGGCAGGTGGGGGAAGGCAATACTCGTTACTTAATTTCTACCAGTAACACCAAACTACAATTACCTATGTCTTGAACGTCTACTCCCACTTAAACAGTTGTATTCATAAGGCAATCCCTATCATTTCAACCAAGAGTGGTTTTTGTTACATATATATGCACTCTTTATTTATTAGTATATTTTTTATATTTCTGATTATAATATTGAGAGTGTGGTTTCTTATGTTTTTAATGATATATGAAGAGATGGCAAATTTATGTGATTTTTTTGGCTGGTTGGGTCATATGTTCTGTATTTAAAGAGCTTGAGAGGAATGTTTTTATTAAAGTCTGAAGAAGCATCCTTAGTAGATGTGAAAGCGCTTACTCTCTTAATAAAAGCAGTTTTTACTACATCTGTGACTGGTTGACTTCGATTGTCGTGGAGTACCTGCACCTTTTTGTTTGTATATTTTGATTTTTTGGTAACAGCAGGTACCTTACCCTTAAGAGAGTTTTTGTGGTTTATATAATCCCTATCTACACCAAATACAATGAGAAATTTAAGAACATACTACTGTGGTGGAATACCTATATAAATGCACCACACAACAAGAGAAAGACACTGCTAAATGTACATAACAGGTTCAACTCTACCAACGTTATCGGCACACTTAAGAAAACTAGCAAGAAGTTTAAAGGTACTGTTAAGAAGCTCAAAGTTGAATATGAACTCAAAATAGCATGTGAAACCAAAAATAACTATAAATCTTTTTTTACTTATGATACTGGCAATGTTCAGAGCTAATCCACAATAATACTAGCTACCTTGACCTAAAGGAAACAGCTAATATCTTAGTTGAAAATTTTACTGCAAATTGTAATCCATTCAGAGTTATAACTATTCCACAGATTCCGCAGTCTGAATCACACCTTTTAATTAATATGCAACAAGACTTCTAAGCACTCTCAGAATATAACACTGCATCGTCCATGGGCCCTGACAGCATATCAAGCTGTCTGCTTATTAGTGTCAAATACTGCCTATATGAACTCCTGCTTAACCTCTTTAATATATGCCTCTCCACTGGTTACATTCTTGAAGCATGGAAAATAGTCACTGTGATGCTGTTACACAAGGGTGGCTAACCACAGATCCCGCTAACTATAGGCCCACTAGTCTCACATATAAAGCTATGGAACATATATCAGGCCTCATTGATACGTACACTGAAAATCTCTTAAACCAGGGCTGTGTAGCAAAGTGGTTAAGATGCTGGTTTTATATTGCAAAGGTTCTAAGTTCAACCCTAGCATTGGTAATACACTCCATTGTGGTGTAACTCCTGTAACGCAGGTAGTCAGAAGAGTTGGGGAGGGTCTGGCATAATGGTTAACTTCACAGATACAAGGTCCAGGTTTTGATTTTGACTTACAGCCTACTATTTACCTTTGAACCATCATCAAAGCTGGCTTTCTCAAAGGCAGGTCCTGCCTCCTTAACCTCATTAATGTATTCAAAAAAGTCACCAAAGCAGTAGACTGTGGCTATGCAGTACATACAGCATATCTCAACCTGGCCAAGGCATTTGACACACACTGCCATTAATGACAGACCTGTAAAAGAGGAATATACACTGGATATAAAAAGTGTACACACCCATGTTAAAATGCCAGGTTTTTGTGATATAAAAAAATGAGACCACAATAAATCATTTTAAAACTTTTCCCACCTTTAATGTGACCTATTATAACCTGTAAAATTCAATTGAAAAACAAACAAATCTGTCAGGGGAATAAATATAAAAAATAAAAAACATACCTTAAGCTGGTTGCACAAGTGTGCACACCCTTAAACTAATACTTTGTTGAAGCACCTTTTGATTTAATTACAACATTCGATCTTCTTGAGTACACACCTGCCATCAATTAAAGGGGCTCTGATTAACCCTTCAGCTGTCCTACTAGGATTTTCCTGACATTTACTCAGTTGCCTGATACAGCAAAAGCCATGGTTCGCAGAGAGCTTACAAAGCATCAAAGGGATCTCATTGTTGAAAGGTATCAGTCAGGAAAAGGGTAAAAAAAAAAAAAATGTCCACAGCATTGGATATACCATGGAACACAGTGAAAACAGTCATCAGAAAGTGGAGAACATATGGGACAACAGTGACATTGCAAAGAAATGTATGTCCCTCCAAAACCGATGAAAAGACAAGACGAAAACTGGTCAGGGAGGCTGCCAAGAGATCTACAGCAACACTGAAGGAGCTGCACGAATTTCTGGCAAGTACTGGTTGTGTACTAGATGCGACAACAATCTCCCGTATTCTCTATATGTCTGGCTATGGGGTAGGGTTGCAAGATGGAAGCCTTTTCTTACACAGAAAAACATCCAGGCCCAGCTAAAATTTGCAAAACAATACACCAAGTCTCCAAAAAGCATGTGGGAAAATGTGTTATGGTCTGATTAGACCAAAGTTGAACTTTTTGGCCACAATTCCAAAAGGTACATTTGGCGCAAAAACAACACTTCGAATCACCGAAAGAACACCACCCCCATGGTGAAGCACGGTGGTGGCAGTATCATACTTTGGGGTTGCTTTTCTTCAGCTGGAACTGGGGCTTTAGTCAAGGTGGAAGGAATTATGAACAGTTCCAAATACCAGTTACTTTTGGCCCAAAACCTTCAGGCATCTGCTAAAAAGCTGAAGATGAAGAGGAACTTCACCTCTCAACACTACTGACCCCAAGCATACATCCAAATCAACAAAATAATGGCTTCACCAGAAGAAAATTAAAAATTTGGAACGGCCCAGCCAGAGCCTAGACCTAAATCCAATAGAAAATCTGTGGGGTGACCTGAAGATGGCTGTGCACAAGAGATGTCCTCCCAATCTGACAGACTTGGAGTGCTTTTGTAAAGAAGAGTGGGCAAATATTTCCAAGTCAAGACAGACTCCTACCCAAGAAGACTGAATGCTGTAATTAAATCAAAAGGTGCTTCAACAAAGTATTAGTTTAAAGGTGTGCACAGTTATGCAACCAGCTTATTGTATGTTTTTTATTTTTTATATTTTTTCCCCTAACAGATTTATTTTTCAATTGAATTGTACAGGTTATAGATCACATTAAAGGTGGGAAAAGTTTTGAAATGATTTATTGTGGTTTCATTTTTTTATATCACAAAAATCTGGCATTTTAACATGGGTGTGTACACTTTTTATATCCACTGTAAATTAATTTGTTGTATAGCAGACCGCTAACTGGAAGAATGACAGAGCTCATGTGGCTGGTGTCACTTTTGACAGCAAACTATCAGTGGTATACCACAGGGCTCAGTGATGGGCCCTCTCCTATTTGGCCTTCAGGGCTGTTTGTTAGACCCTTCAGGGTTGTCTTAAGTTTACAAATGACTTTAAACCAGGTGTTACTATGTTCTTTAAATGATTCACAACTGTTTCAATACAGGTTAGACTATGTTAACAATTACATGAAGGACAATGGTCCCAAACTAAACATGAAAAATGTAGAACAGCTCATTCTGGCAAGCAAAACATTTCCACAACATACCATACAAGACCTACCCCTCCTATCACGTACTGTTGTAAGGAATCTAGGTACTCTACCTGACAATTCCTTATCTAGTGACCATTGTGTCTTCACAGTAGTTTGAAATCCTTCTGGCAAGTATTTGTCAAAACATGTCTCAACTTGACCGACTGCCAATACTCTTAACTGAAAAGATCAACAGCCTCAAGACATTCAGTTATCCAGAGAGAGATGCGCAGCCATTTCCTTGTATTTGGTCTCTTACAGACTCCTCCATGGTAATCTATCTTTCATTTTTCAAGTCATGAAAGACCAGACTATCTTTGACCTCCCATTCCTTTGCAGAACAAACAGTTCCTCAAATATCTGGAAACAGGATCTAAACCTTTATTGAAAGATAAATAAATCACACTAGCATGACAGATTCATACCTGAAATTATCCACCAATTCTGAAACAAACTTGTAACACATATCAAACAGAGTAGCACCCTTGTAACTCTCAAGGCAAACCTAGACAACTGGACGGGCAGTCTCAAATTCCCCTCCCAGTATATCTTCTGTTGCCCTCCTCATGGCTAGAGGGAGCCTATGAATATAGTTAACTGGCTAGACTTGTAATGGTTGTAGACTGATTGCCTAGTGCTCACCTATAAAACTAAGGGGCAAATTTAGAAAGGTTACTACAAGGTGCACAAGAGGTCCACACCTTGCAGTAACCTATCCAAATTCAGGGACAGCCCTACAGCAGTGCAGCGGCCGTATTAAACACTAACAATGCTTTCTGGGGGAGAAGCATTTGCTAATTAGGTATGGACCCTCCTCCAGAACTACTTGTGGTAAGACATCTACACAACCAAGTGATTCACAGAATACTTCAGCTGTGTACAGTAACATGGTCATTCCTGGCCACCCATGTTAATGAACACAGCCAACAGCTTGTGTTTACCCACTACAGTACAGGTAAGTGCTGGGAGTTTAACAGTCAGGTAGTGTGTGTGTGTGTGTGTGTGTGTGTGTGTGTGTGTGTGTGTGTGTGTATGCCTGGGAGGTCAAAGTACTGGGGGGGGTTAATGAGGGGTTATTTTAGGTAGGGTGTATGTATATATGTGTGGAGGCAGATATCTTAGCTGCACGCTCCCTAGACAAACAAGCAAATCATGCAACACTGGGTTGTCTTTATTTTTTTTAAAATAAGTGCCGTTAAGGCATGCTATTTATATTATCCCTGGTGAGTAGTGGTCCCCCAACCCTATGTCATTAAAGTACAATGCGTGCTATTATCCATGGTGGTTAGTGTTCTCCCCACCCATGACTTGTTTAGTGTTGTGACTCAGTGACAGGTTTGGGGATATGGTGTGTGTTTGACCTTTACTCTGTGCATGTAAGTGGAAGAATGAATGATACAGATACCAGCGCCACTGCGCAAATCAACAGTGTTAACTACTGCAGGAAAGTGCTGGTCTGCACTCTCAATAGTTAATGGTGATTCAAAGACATGCAAATTAGCTGATAATGAGGTCTTTCCTTGTTGCGGCTAATATGTCTCTGAAATTCAAAATACTGCATTGTGGAAATAGGGCCTTTTTGCTGCAGCCCTTAAACAAGCACTGGGATTCTTTCTGAATTCTTGAGTTATTGTTCTTGTGTCTGTGTGTGTGTGTGTGTGGGGGGGGGGGGGGTGGCAGACTGTGACTTCCTCTTCTTCTTCTTTCGGCTTTTCCCAGTTAGGGGTTGCCACAGCAGATCATCTGTCTGCTCATGATTGCCAGAGGAGTTTTATGATGTCGAGTTGCCAGCCCGGTGCCCAACCTTCCGCACCACCGTGGTCGCCCCGGGTGGCAGACTGTGACTACGGCTGAGAAAGGTAAAAGATCAGACAAAAATACAGCTAGAGTACAATGATGATGAAACATTAAGAGTTGTAACAACATGCCCAAGTGAATACCTTGAAATCTATTTCAGGAACATATACATGGCTAGGAGTGGCATCGCTATTGTAATATTTTTGTAAAACATGGAATTTATATTTGAAGGAGCATGTCACAGTTTTTTTTTATTATTAACTTTCATTTTGATATGTTGTTTCACAGTGTGCATTTTGACTGGATATTTTTCTATACTTTTTATGTGCAGTATTAAAATTAAAGCTTTGATAATGGGTCAGTTATTTTTTCACAACAGAGTAAAGGTGAACTGCTTTATGAAACAACTTCATTAAAGATTTTGCTAGTTATACTACAGAAAATAGCACCTGTCCATTGGTAGACGCCAGCATCCTGTTTCTCAGAAACTGCTAACTTTGTTACGTTGTATCACATATTCACTAAATGGATTTTGTTTACCCCTTCATGATTTGAATTTGTGGAGATGACATGTGTGAACGTCAGCAGAACACACACTTACAGAAGTTACTAGGATGAGATACTGATCTGTTGGGTCTCCACACAACAACCAAAACTAGTTTCACCTCCTCTGGCAATGTCAATTTGAAAAATGAGCACTAAAGTGAAAAGAAGGATGTTTATGGATCTACGGGTGGAGTCTATGAGTTACTTTTTCCTTTTTTTCCCACTTTATGAGCTGCTTCTGCATCTCCAAGACCAGCAACTCAAATTTGAATTAAACCAGTCAGCAAAACTGAAACCATTTCCAGGGGTCTCTTTCACTCCTGTCAGGTCAGTGAAAGTGTTAGCATTAGAGAAAAGTATGTGACGGATACAGCAGTCAAGACTAGAGACCACTTTTGAATCTTGTTACAAATGATGCCTACATACAAACCTTGCAATAATAAACTTGTAATAAAAAACTTGTTTGCGGAGGTTCCTGTATAACATAAGGTTAAGTTTTTTTTTTTTTTAATGAAATAAAAACATTTCATACAGTGCAATATATTTTTCACTGCAAGATGTTTTAGTCTTTCAAGGATGGTCTTTAGAAGGAAAGTTTTATTTATAATTCCCTGGGGTCAACAACATCCTAAATTCAGCAACTGTCAAGAAAACAATTTTAACGGGGACATAATTCAGAAGATAGCTGATCATATCAGGCAAGCTGAACACTCAGTACTAAACTGCCGTTAAGCCTTTAACATACTTTCATCTCTTTCAAAGTATTCTTTATCCTAAATGTATATGAAAGATGTATGCATGCTCAGTTAAAACATTTCACTAAGGTTTTAGAAATAATGCAGCTATAACTAAAACAATTAAGGCTGTGCTATTAGGGTGAGCATACTGCACGTGGTTTGGATTACATTTCTTTTTTTAAGCAGCACTGAAAGCAGCTATACACACTATGCTGGAGAACCCACTGTTAGAAAAGAAAGCTGTTTCTTTGCCACATTTCAAAATAATCACCCATGAAGAATTTAACTGACACTCTGGCTGATATATGTTAGACAGTTCATGCTCTAGTACCTTCTGCTTGAAAGACGTAAATGCAAACAATTCAAATGGTATTAGAGGCACGACCCCCCCTCCCCCTACCACCAAGTTCTAGTTGTTCATTATTCAGGTTCAGAAACATACATGGTTACAGAGCAGCAATGCTTGGTGTGTGAATCTAAAATAAAAATGTTTGCATCCCTTCCGATTTGTAAAGAATCATTTAATCAAACTTCATAAGAAAGAAATGGTCAAAACCGTATACATTCTTAGGGGTAAAGCAGTGATCTCATAGGTGACTCTGAAAAATGCAGGGGTGCAATGGCTCAGCCCTCTGAATGGGGAGACCAGAACCATAACAAGGGTGAGGCAAAGGGGGCAGCTGCCCCTGGCTCAAGGTGTTACTGCAGTTCTTTTTTGCGCCTCAACTGAGGAGCTCAGGGGACAGGGATCTGGCTTGGAGCACCAGACTAAGGGAGCATGGGCACGTTTTTACCTTATAAAGCTTGATTAAGTGGCTCTTGCAAACAGGATGGGATCCAGAGATTTTCACTTAAAATGCACACTGGAGGCACAGTAGTTCTATTCTATGAAAGTTGTTTTTGACTAAAAGCTGAAAACCTTGATTCAAGTAAGAGGTTTTCAAATCAATACTACTACTCGCAAAACATTTTACTAGCTTAACAACTTTCATGGTGTGAAACATACCTCTCAACTTCTTAGCACAAGAAATCTGGACAAAAGCTTAAATAAAAATGGCGACAAAAGCCCAGTAATAGGGAGAGGTTTTAAATATTACTCTTACAAGCTTAAAAACGTTGACAGATTAACACATTTTGTGTTGGCATGCATTTTCTGAAGGATATAAAGTCTGAAACTCAAATGTGTGTTATTTAGTAACTTCAACCTTCAGCGAATTGTCAGAAAACCACAAACATTATGATGAACAGACCAAAATTATGAGGCCCAAATCTACACAGTCTGCAAAAATCTGTACAGTTAAGAGGTGTGGTGTGAAAACTTTTGCTCCAGACACATCTTTCACAAAGACACAGGAGAGGCATTCAGAAAGCTGCAGTGCTGTGTGACTGTTTTTGTGAATTTTCCTAGTGTCAAGGAATGTGGATAGATATGCCACTAAACTAAATGTTTTGACATAAATCTACTCCAACAACTTGTTAGTGATGCAGCTTCGTAACTCAGCGTAGTCTCATCATCATCTTTCGGCTTTTCCTTCCATTTCTTCCTATCCTCTGCACCTTGCTCTGTCACGCCAACCGCCTGCATGTCCTCTCTCACCACATCCATAAACCTTATCTTAGGCCTTCCTCTTTTCTTCTAACCTGGCAGCTCCATCCTTAGCATCTTTTTCCCAATATACCCATCATCCCTCCTCAGCATGTCCAAACCAACGCAATCTCGTCTCTCTTGCTTTGTCTCCAAACTGTCCAACATGAGCTGACCCTCTAATATACTGATTCCTAATCCTATCCATCCTAGTCACACCGAGTGCAAATCTTAACATCTTTAACTCTGCCACATCCAGCTCTGATTCCTGCCTTTTTGTCAATGCCACTGTGTCCAACCCATATAACATAGCTGGTCTCACTACTGTCTTATAGACCTTCCCTTTCACTCTTACTGGTACCAGTCTGTCACAAATCACTCCTGACACTCTTCTCCACCCATTCCACCCTGCCTGTACTCTCTTCTTCACCTCTCTTCCACATTCACCATTACTCTGAACTGTTGATCCCAACTCGTCCACCTTTACCAACTCTACTCCCTGCATCCTCACCATTCCTCTACCCTCCCTCTCATTTACACACATATATTCTGTCTTAGCCCTGCTGACCTTCATTCCTCTGCTCTCTAGAGCATATCTCCACCTCTCCAGAGTCTCCTCAACCTGATTCCTACTCTCACTACAGATCACAATGTCATCTGCAAACATCATAGTCCACGGAGCCTCCTGTCTGATCTCATCTGTCAACCTGTCCATCACCACTGCAAATAAGAAAGGACTCAGAGCTGATCCTTGATGTAATTCCACCTCCACCTTAAACGGATCTGTCACTCCCACTGCAGTCCTCACCACTGTCACACTACCCTCGTACATATCCTGTACCACTCTTACATACTTCTCTGCCACTCCCGACTTCCTCATACAATACCACAACTCTTCTCCAAGCACCCTGTCATATGCTTTCTCCAAGTCTACAAAGACACAATGCAACTCCTTCTGACCTTCTCTGTATTTCTCCAATAACACTCTCAGAGCAAACATCGCATCTGTAGTGCTCTTTCCTGGCATGAAACCATACTGCTGATCACTAATCATCACCTCCCTTCTTAACCTAGCTTCTACTACTCTCTCCCATAACTTCAAGCTGTGACTGATCAATTTTATCCCTCTGTAGTTACTGCAGCTCTGCACATCACCCTTATTCTTAAAGATAGGTACCAAAACACTTTTTCTCCACTCCTCAGGCATCCTCTGACTTTCTAAAATTTCATTAAACAATATAGTTAAAAATTCCACTGACATTTCTCCTAAGCACCTCCATGCTTCCATTGGGATGTCATCTGGGCCAACAGCCTTTCCATTCTTCATCTTCTTCATAGCTGTCCTTACTTCCTCCTTGCTAATCTGTTTCAGTTCCTGATTCACTATCCCCACATCATCCAACCTTCTCTCTCTCATTCTCTTCATTCATCAGCCTCTCAAAATACTCTTTCCATCTACTCAACACACTCTCCTCTCTTGTGAGTACCTTTCCCTCACTATCCTTTATCACCCTTACTTGCTGCACATCTCTCCCAGCTCTCAGTGTAGTCTAATCCTATGGAATAATAGTGCTACTTTGACTAACTTTAAAGCTAATCTTGACACTGGATGAGTAAAGTACAGCTGTGTAAAATTTTACCATAATGGTGGATGTCCTGATCTTCATTGTTGCAGTACTTCTTACAATAGGGATCCCCTGCCAAGGGCAGCTCAACGTCCAGCCAGTATACCAAAGCGTACGCCATATGTCATACATATGCTTCCCGCATACAGAGTACGGCATAAAGGTGACATCCAGATGTACCATCCTCAGAAATGACAGCTCCAGTAGGAATGCCATTATAAGAATTAGAGAGGTACCAGGCACATCCAGAAGGAAAACAACCAGGGGGAACAGGGAGGGGGTGAATACTGCAATAGTGAAGAGAAGGACATCTACCGTTATGGTAAGATGTTACACAACTGTACTATGTCCTTCCATTTCTCTGTTGCAGTATTCCTTACAATAGAGAGAGTGCAAAAGCATATGAAAAAGACAGGGAGGAGGAAGGACCAGCAGAGTTCTCTAGAAACCCATGCAGGATGGCCCTAGCAAAACCAGCTCTAGCCCTGGATACCACATCCAATGTATAATGTTTGGTAAAAGTATGCACAGAAGTCCAGGTAGCTGCCTCAAGAATAGAGTTAAACCATTGAAAAAAAGCACCAGAAGAAGCCACAGCCCTAGTAGAATGAGCCTTAACTGAAAGAAGGAAGGCTCTTGCAATGAAAAGAATTAACAAAAAGAAATGGCTTTAAATATCCAAGAAAAAAATAGATGGCATGGAAACAGCCAATCCCAAAGATCTAGGATGAAAGGAAAAGTACAGTTTTGTACTTACCATAAATGTAGATGTTCGAGTGTTCACCCTGCTGCAGTCATCACACTTGGGTTATCCTGCCGTCAGGCGGTCCCATGATCCGAATTCCAAAGTCTTGGTCCGGCGTCAGTTGCTGTCGCTTCTTCCCTGACGTCAGTGCGCCAGGGGTATATAAGAGGCATCTGACGCCATTTTCTTCAGTTTTTCTTGCCCCAGATGTCAGGTGCCCCCAATAGGTAGGCAATATATATATATATATATATATATATATATATATATATATATACACACACATATATATATATATATACACATATAGCTAGATAAAAAATAAAACAATACCCTTAGGCACAAGCAAATACACCACAGAGGTAGAATAGGATAGAGTGGTAGAGATAAGTTCAGCTAGTTCAGAGGGGATGGAGGGAGGGTAACCTGGACGGCAGCAGGGTGAACACTCGAACATCTACATTTATGGTAGGTACAAAACTGTGCTATGTTCATCGTGTTACCCTGCTGCAGTCATCACACTTGGGTTGAATCCCAAAGCTAAGGATGGGAGGTGGAGTCAAACAGGGTTAGAAGAAGCTAGCAGGCCCTGCAAAACTGCAGTGGCAAAACCAGCTCTAGCCTTAGAATATAGAGGTAAGTGATAGTGTTTGGTGAAGGTGTGCACTTGAACTCCAAGCTGCAGCTTCCAGAATATCCTTGGTTGGCACTCCCCTGAGAAAGGCTGCTGATGTAGCTGTAGCCCTGGTGGAGTGGGACCTAATGTTAGCAGGTACTGGTTTCCCATGATGTGTGTAGCAGAAACGTATGCAATGCCCTATCCATTTAGAAATTGTCTGTTTTGAGATAGCTTTTCTTTGTGATCCTGTAGCATAGGCTACAAAGAGCTGGTCAGTTTTTCTGAAAGCTTTAGTTTTATCCAAGTAGTAACGTAATTGCCTGTGAATGTCCAAAGAGTGCAGGAGTCTTTCTCCTTTGTTCTGGGGATTTGGGAAAAAGGTGGGCAAATGAATGGTTTGGTTTAGGGCCACACTGGATACCACCTTTGGCATAAAGGAAGGGTTAGTTCGTAGAGAGACTCTGTCTTGATGAAAAATGAGGAAAGGTTCCACTGCCATTAGTGCCTGTAGCTCTGAGACTCTTCTAGCTGAGGTTAATGCTAGTAGCAGGACAGCTTTCCATGAAAGAAATTTTAAATCAGCTAAAAAAGCTGGTTCAAAGGGCGGCAGTGTAAGCTTTTCCAGAACAAAGTTGAGATCCCAAGTAGGTGTTGGTGCTCTCCTTGGCGGTCTTATGTTCTTAGCCCCTCTGAGGTACTGTCTTAGGAGTGGATGTGAGAATAAAGGAGGATCCGTGTTGTAATGAGCTGAAATTGCTGAGGCGTGGATCTTAATAGATGAAAAGGAAAGTCCTTTGTGTAACATCTCAGTTAAATATTGTAGAATCTGAGGAATGTTTGGATCAAGGGGATTTTGGCCTTTAGCCTGGTTCCAGGCGCAAAATATTTTCCATTTGTCTGAATAGGTTTTCCTGGTACTGGGCCTCCTGGCCTCCAGAATGACATCCATAACAGCTTTGGATAAAGGTGTTGGCTGGTTGTCCACGTAATTTGCCATGCAGCCAGGTTTAAAGTCTTGAGCTGCCTGTGTAGAATCTGATTGTCTCGCTGGGTGAGCAGGTGAGGAATTTGTGGCAAAATCCATGGTGGGCCGTGGGCCATGTTCCTTAAAATTGGATACCAATGCTGGCGTGGCCAGTCTGGTGCAATGAGTATCATTTGTGGCCTCTCTAATCTGACTTTCAGCAGTACCTTTGCTAGAAGAGGCAGTGGAGGGAAGGCATACACTGTTAATGTTTTCCAACTGAATGAGAGGGCGTCCACTTTCCAAGCTAGTGGATGGAATGTCCTTGTGCAAAACTTTTGAAGTTGGTAGTTGTGGGGGCTTGCAAACAGATCTACGTCTGGGCGTCCCCATTTTTGAGCTATCATTGCAATTACTTGTGGATCTAGTTTCCATTCGTGTGGATCCATAATGTTTTTGCTTAGGTCGTCTGCCAATGTGTTTTTCTTTCCTGGCAGGAATTGTGCTTGTAATTGAACCTGGTAAGACAGTGCAGTTTTCCACAAGGTCATTGCTTGCCTGCATAGAGGGTAGGGATGTGTGCCCCCTTGCTTGTTTATGTACCACATTACTGTGGTATTGTCCGTCTTTATTATTAGTTGTCCTGGGTGTAAAAGGTCCTTGAAAGCGGTTAGGGCATTCTGTACTGCTAGCATTTCTTTTTGATTGATATGCAGATGCCTCTGATCTGTAGTCCATTTGCCCTGAATGCACTGTCCTGCCATGTGTGCTCCCCAGGCATAGTCCGATGCATCTGTTGTCATAGTTTGCCTGGCTGTGGGTAGGTGAAAGGCTGAACCTTGTTGAGGTGACATGCCTGTGCCCACCATAGAAACTCCTGTTGAAGGCAGGGAATGAGTGGTATCATTGTTTCCAAGCTGTGGCTGTGCTGAGTCCATACACTTTTCAGCTACCATTGTAATTTCCTCATATGCAGTTTTGCAAATGGTATTAGTAGTATGCAAGATGCCATGAATCCCAAGGCCTGCAGAATTTTTCTTGCAGGGAGTTGGGTCTTTGTTGCCATTATTTTGAAATATTGAGTCAGCTGTTGTTGCTTGTCTGGCGTGAGATAAGCCATCTGGGCCGTTGTATTCAAGCTGGCACCCAGGAATATTATGTTTTGTGAGGGCACTAGTTTTGATTTCAGTTCGTTTACTGTGTACCCTAGGCAACTTAGAAGGTGTTTGACAAATGCCAGATGCTTTAAAAGAATGTCCTTGCTTTCTGCTTGAATAAGGCGGTCATCCAGGTATGGGTATATTTGAATTCCTCTTTGTCTGCAGTATGCAATTACTGGTGCCTGGCATTTTGTGAAGACCCTGGGCGCAGTAGATAAGCCAAAGGGCAGTGCAGAGAATTGATAATGCATTGAACCTGCAATGAAGCGGAGGTATCTTCTGCAATTTTGTCTGATAGGGACATGCAGGTATGCCTCCTTGAGGTCCAAAGTTATTAGCCAAGCATTCTTGCCCAGCATGGGAAGAAGCTGCTGTAGTGTTAGCATCTTGAATTTTGGTACTTGCAGATAGGTGTTCAGAACTGAAAGATCCAGAATGGGTCTCCATGCTTTGTCCTTTCTTGGGACTAGGAAGAGTCTTGAGTAAAATCCTTGTCCTTGCTCCTGTGTAGGTACCTGTTGAATGGCTCTCATGTCCATGAGAGCTGTAATTTGTTTTTGTGCCTCTGCCCATTGATTTGGTGGCAGGTTTGGCATTCCTTTTATCCTTGGTAAGGAATGAAAGTGGAATCTGTATCCTTGAGAGACAATGTTTAGAACCCATTTGTCTTTTGTGATGATGTGCCAATTGTCTGCAAAAAATGCAAATTTTCCTCCCAAGGGAGCTGCCAGGAGAAATTTGCTTGGTAGTTTGAAGATTGAGTCATTGTGTTTGTCTTCTGCTAGCTTGGGGCCTGTCTTCTCCTCCTTTCTGGGTAGCAGTACCCCATTGGCGAGGTTTGTAAGGGCCTTGTAACTGACCTCTGCCCCTCGGGCGTCTGTATTCGCCCCTCTGTGACTGTCAGAAGCTGGAAAGGACCATTTTTTTGTTGGCCAATTTCTGCTGAAACGAGGGGGTTGTACCTGCAAATAATCCTTGACCGTTTGCATAGACTTTGCCTTATCCTCCATTTTCTTTAAAATCTCTTCTGCTTTGACACCAAATAATACATCCTGCTGTAAAGGTGCATCCAATAATTTTGCTTTAACATGGTCAAGAAGGGTTTGTTCTTTTAACCAAGCATGTCTACGTATGACAGAGCCAGTAACAGCTGCTCTACAGGAAGCTTCCAATGAATCAAATCCGCATTGTAAAGTATGTTTGCCCACCTGTTCAGCTAAATGCAACAGATCCTGCATTTCCTTGAATTCAGACTGTTCAGAATGTGTGCTAATTTTTTGTTTTAACTGAGACATTAGGAATTGCTGATATTTTAACATGTGAAACTGACAATTTAATGCTCTCATAGCCAGAGTTGCTGAGGTGTATATTTTCTTTCCCCATCTATCTAGGGCTCTGGAATCCCTTTCAGAGGGCACAGGATTTTTAGCCAAAGAAGCTTTAGCTCCCTTAGGACCCTGGGAAATTGTTTCTGGGTCAGCTACAGGGCTTTTATAAAGGAATTTGTGTGAGTCAGGTACTCTGTAGTATCTGTCTGGTTTGGCTGGAGCAGGAGGTAGAGAGTCTGGATTTAAACTAGACTCCAAGTAAACATCATCCACAATATCTAAAACAGGAGGGATAGCAAGAGGTCTGTGCTGGGGTAGTAAAAGGAACTCTTGGAGCCTTTTCTTAGAATCAGAGTAGTCCTGGCCTTCCCAGTGGAAATGTTCCCTCATGGTATGTAAAGTTTCCCCAAAGGAGTAGACTTCAGGGGGAGATTCTGAGGGAATAGAGTCTTCAACATCAGAGTCTTCATAAGGTGGAAAAGTGTAATTCTATTCCTCAGAAGAATCTGAGGAGAGTGAAACCTGATCAGAGGAAGCATAATCCTCCTCTTGTCTTGGTCTTTTAACAGGAGGGGGATGGGAACCCCTGATTAGGGTAATCAAATCTTCAGCCATCTTAAGCATCTGTTTCTTAGGCATGGAGCCTTGAATTGTAGACTGATGTACATTTTTCTTAGGTTTTAAAGGAGTTTTAAGCTTAGCATAAGATTTAATGGTGAGTGTAGTCGGTCTGAAGACACCTTCTGCAACCGAAGGTGTTTCCACTGCACCGCGGTCTACTTCTGCTCCGGTGTCGGAAGATGGCTGCGTCGGCCTAGTAGGCTCCACTTGGGAATCCGCAGCTGTCTGGGGTTCCAGTTCTGCGGTCGTCAGGGGCTGCGTAGGCGCCTCACTGAAAACCGGAGAACCAGCGACAGACCCAGCTGAGGCCTTGGAGTCTGGCCTGTTCCTAGGCTGCCTGTCCTTATCCTTGCGTTTTTTATGTATGGCGGTCGTCGGCTGCTCCGATGGCATGATATAATTAAATTTCCTACCAAAATAATGCCGTGCGAAGTCAAAACGGCGTTTGATAGTTCGTTTATTAAAACTACCACAAAACCGACAACCTATGACATCGTGGTCTGGGCCTAGGCAAGGAATACAATAGGAGTGGAAGTCCTTATGAGGTATTTGCTTCCCACAAGAAATGCAAATGTTAACTTTTTCTGACATCGGACTGAGGCAAGAAAATGTTCCCCAACGGGGTACTTAGCTTTATTGAAGACTTCGGACTGAAATTCAAATTGAAAATCTCAGGTGTCGGCCAACTGGCACTTGCGAACTGCTTCTGCTTCGGGCATCGCGCAGCAAGAAAGACTGAAAAAAATGGCGTCGGATGCCTCTTATATACCCCTGACGCACTGACGTCAGGGAAGAAGCGGCAGCAACCGATGCCGGACCAAGACTTTGGAATTCGGGCCGACCGCGGGACCGCCTGACGGCAGGATAACCCAAGTGTGATGACTGTAGCAGGGTAACACGATGAACATCAAAAAGCTGATCAGATTTGCGAAAATTTAGGTCTTATCCAAATTAAAATCTGAGTTATCTATGCACATCCAAACCACGCAAAACCTTCTCACTACCAGACTGTGTAGAAGGGAAAAAAGTGGGCAAACCAAAAGACTGATTAAAAGACAAATCATTCACCACTTTGGGCATAAAAGAAGGATTAGTACAAAGGGACACCCTGTCCTTAAGTACTTACCTAAGTACTTACCTACAAACAAAAATAGCATCTCCAGTAATTCAAATCCATAAACATAAGCACAATAACCCCTTCAACCCACATTAGTAAGCACCTGGAATGATGGATTTACATTTTCAAACTATCTCTGCCTGGTTAAAAAGGACCCCCTGAGACAGTGTAGCAATTGCCTCATGTTTACCGACTACGATACTTCAATTAGAAGACAGTGTGTAAGAGCCGCAGTTATACAATGTCATTGGAGGCAAAGCTCTCTCACAAACCCACAACAAATATTAAGCAGGTTGTCAGTGCCACAAAACCCAACACTAAATAAATCACACACAGCCCTGACCAAACACATAGGCCTACATATGCTGAGGCTATTAAACGTAACCTACCTAAAACACAAAGTTCTTCTAAATATATCCTAAATACCCTCAGTCACCTCACAAACATACATCACAGGCAACACACACACCCAAGACTAAAACTGACTCAGTCCAAAAGCGCATAAGGCAAAATTCTGCACAATCTAATATCAAAGTGGCTCCATAGTGAGACACATCAACACACCACTCACCAGGCTGAAGGCACAAAGATTCACAAATTTGGTGTCATCAAAATTCCACAGGGAAAACCAAGTTCCTCCAAGAGGGCCTGTCCAAAGAAATAGCTGGTGTCAAAACTATGGACTACAACTAAATGCCAAGAAGTGTATAATCATATCCTTCCGCAAGCATGGCCCCACTGACAAAAGACCCCTAAAGATTGATCCCATAGTTAGGAATCCGGAAACCTATGTCAACAATGAACTGTCCCTTTAATCACCAAATGTACCTAGTATTGTAAGATGTCCTTTTTCATTGTAATGCTTTTACCTACAAGTATTGTGCCCGATCCAGGGATGTAAGTGCTCCACTGTACGCAGAACTTATTACTGCGATCTTTGAGTATAATGCCCCTTTTGGTACATACCTGTCCAAAAACTTGTCACAACTGGAACAACCACAACTTTTTCTTACTACAAGATTAAGGGCCTAAATCATAAAAACTATATAGCACATCTAAAAACCTTGTTCATCTTTTCAGTATTATACAGGCTACTGAGAAGCAGCATGTGCCTTGCATATAAAACTTCAACAGACCCTATTCTGTTAGGCCTATTATACATTCACAAACTCACTTGTATCATAACCACCCAGTGAAGAAATTTCAATCTTTTTTGAAAAATAAATATGACATGTTGGATGGACAAACTCGAATCAACAAAGAATACTGCTTTTATGGAACCATCTTCCACTCTTCATAAAGCGAAGTATCTTCTAACTCAATTCAAACCTTATTTGAACAAATGGTTGAGTTACATTAAATTCACTGCGGTTTAGCACTCTTTCCCTCATGGAGAGGGGAAGATGTCAATGTCCTAACATATTCTTATTCGGACAATGCCTGGGGTTATCTGTATGCAAAATGTAAGGGCAAATAATTACCATGGGAATGTAAGGCTGAGCTTCTTAAGATCCTCACAGATCAACAGCCTAGTAAGTATCTATGAAAATAAATAAATACCATAACAAAACGAGCATAATGTAGCCGTTCTGACATATTTCTCTAACTATATTTATCTAGTGATAGATATATATATATATATATATATATATATATATATATATATATATATATATATACATACACACACACACACACATACATACATATATATATACATATATATACACACACACACACACACACACATACACATACATACATATATATATATACACACACATATATATATATATATATATATATATATATATATATATATATGTACACACACAGACACACACACACACATATATATATATATATATATATATATACCGAAGTCAGGCATTTGGTCAAAACACAAAAAGGTCAGCATTTGTTTAATCGATCAAATTTGGTGGACAGATGCAGATGGTCAACAAGTGTGCTAGATCGATAATCCCTGGCTAGGTTAATATACCCTTTCCCCAAGTGATTGTGCAAACTCAGACTTAGTATATATAATTAGCAGGGGTTATGGGGGGTAGCCTGGGGGCTTGCTGTAATTTGCTTGGGGCGAGGTTCTTTCTTGGAGCATGCATGGTAGCGTCTCAACATTTGGGCTGTCGATCTTTTGTGGTCAACGTTGTTGACGTCAGCCTTGTTGATTTGTCAACCAAATAAGTATACCCAGATATATATATATATATATATATATATATATATATATATATATACACACACACACACACACACACACACACACACACACACACACACACACACACACACACACACTGACTGGTTAATTCAGCTGGGAATGGAAATCTGCACTGACACTTGCATATATGAAAATAAGACCTCAGTAAGCCAAAAAGTCCTTAACATGCTGGAAACGTATGTAATTCTACATTCTTAATTTTCCTTTGTATTAATGACCCCTAACCGGGAAAAGCTGAAAGAAACAACAACATTAATGTCCTTCTTTCTCAGTACAGTGCACAGGCGCACTCACTTATTAAGTTCTGATCAGCTCCTTAAAACAAAGTTCATCTGTCATGTTCCAGCATGTTACTTAAATGTCTTCATTTACCAAATATGCACAAAAAGGGCTATAACATTTACAAAGTCTCAAATACAAAGCAGAAAAGGGATAACAGAAGTAAAGGCTAAGATAAGAATGCAACTAAGTTAAGGTTTAACTGGCGAAGAAACCATCTATTCAGAGAGGACAATGGATGAGTACGGAATTCTATTTTGTTGTGTTTGGTAAGAAGAAAGACTATTTAACAAGAAAAAAAGTTCAGACATCCAGTTTATCTTCAGAGGAAGGCATTGAATAAGAATAGCTCAAAGTTTAACAGACAGTGAACCTGATTTCAGAACACATCATGTGTATCTGCAAAAGGTAACTGATTGCTAAAGTATAAAATAAAAATTAAAAATTGTGTTTCAAAAAAAAAAAAAAAAAAAAAACGAAAGAAATTATGTCTTACCATAATGTTCTATCTATGTTGTCGATCTTCACTAATCCTTGACAGTAGGCTTGGTTCCGATCCTCGGAACTGACTCGGCCGTTTATTCCAGCTCGCTCCTTCCAAACTCCTAATTCAGGCACTACCCATAATGCTTCTCTCAAAAATCACCTCAGATCAAGTTTGCCCAACATAGTGGAAGACAGACAAGTAAAAATTATAGTCAATAATAACAGACATAGTAGTCAGGGACCAGATATGTGTCCTTAATATGAAGCTAGCTATGGAAAATCCAGTCCACTAAGAGTCTTGGATTGGGGTAAGGTGTGTGGGGATGTCAAGGATTAGTGAAGATCGACAACACAGAAGGAACATTATGGTAAGACATAACTTCATTATCTGATGTTGTCAATATTCACTCAATCCTTGACAGTGGGACAGAGTCCCCAGCTACTTTAGTCTTGGGAGGTCTCATGGAAGAATATTCCTAAGCATCATCGAGCTGAATGATGCCCATTCCCCTCGAGACCTGATCCAATTTGTAATGAGTGAAAAAGGTATGAATGGAGGACGAAGTGGCTGCTGCACGGATGTCATCCATAGATGTTCTGGCATGAAAGTTGCCATCGCTCTCGTTGAACCGGCTTTAACTGGATATGAAAGTTGGAGCCCTCTGGAATGACAGATGAAAGTAATGCAGTCTCCAAGCCATTTAGCCAAAGTAACCTTTGAAATTGGATTACCTAAAGAGAGAGAATGCCACAAATAATTGTCCAGATTTTCTAAAATCCTTTGTTCTGTGAAGGTAAAAATGTAATCGTCTGTGGATGTCTAGTAAGTGAAGGGAATACTCATCTTTATTAGAAAAATTAGGGAAGTAAGTTGGCAACTTGTAGTTTCATTAAAGTTACATTCTGAAACAATATTCGGTAAAAAATCTGGATTTGTTCTAAGGGCAGCCCTGTCCTTGTGAAATATTAAATAGGGAGGTTTGCAGGATAATGTCTGAAGTTCAGATACTCTTCCGGCTGATGTAATACCCACCAAAAACGTTTTCCAAGACAAATATTTTAAGTCACAAGTTGCTGATGGGTTGAAAGGGTTCATAATAAGGGCTTGAAGAACTAAAGTTAAATCCCAAGGAGGAATGGGTTCCGTAAATGAAGGTCTTAGCGTTAGAAGACCCTTTAAAAATGCTTTACAAAGTTTGTGTGGCATTAGAGATGGCCCATTAAGGCCTATATGAAAGTTCGAAATTGCCACTAGGTGGACTTTAATTGCTGAAGCAGATAAACCAGATTGGTAAAGGATAGCTAGAAAATCCAAGACCTTATGAACAGGACTTGTATAAGGGTCTATCTAAGTCCATTGTCAAGGGCCCAGTTAGCAAATGTTTCCCATTTACTTTGATACAGCTTCCTAGTGGAAGGTTTGTGATGAGCTTATATAATTTGTCGGACAGGAGAAGAAAGGGAAGGATGCCTGGCAATGATGGGACTTGGAGAAGCCATGCAGTGAGCTTGAGATTTTGGAGATTCGGATGAACAGTGTCCTCTGGATGAGACAGCAGATCAGGAACAGAGTCCAAAATCCATGGTTTCTGAAGAAGATGAGGGCAAAGGAAGGGAAAACAAACTTCTTGAGGCCAGAAGGGGGCAATGAGGATTACTGAATTTTCTGTCCTCTTGGCTTTCTGCACGAACTGCGATATCAGGGGAGTTGGGGGAAAGGCATAGAGAAAACCGGGGGTCCAATCGTGGAGAAGAGCATCTCTGGGTGACTCCCCCTGAGGGGGGATTACGGCTAAATAACTTCTGCACTTGTTGGTCAGAGGAGAAGCAAAGAGATCGCAGCAAGGTTTGCCCCACTGATGCAAAATCTTGTTCTTCACTACAGGACTGAGAGACCACTCATGAGGCTTGAGTATAGTTCTGTTCAGCTTGTCTGCTATTATGTTGGAGCTCCCCGGGATGTGCATTGCAAAGAGGTTGGAAGAAATCGTCCATTGCCAAACTATGAGGGTTTCTTGACACAATGGGTAAGATTTGGTCCCCCCTTGTTTGTTGATGTACCAGACTACCAACATGTTGTCCGTCTGAACAGCCACTGTCCCTAGAGGAAGGACATCTTGGAATGCTTGCAATGCTAACAACACTGCCCTCATCTATAGAACACTGACGTGCAAGTTGGGACCAGGTGCTTTGGACTGTCCTTCCCAGATAATGCCTCCCCACCCCATCTGGGAAGCATCTGTGGCCATTATGATTTGGGGCTGGGGAAGAATGAATGGCTGACCCAACAGAATCTGATCAGAGTGGAGCCTCCATGTGAGATCCTGTTTGTGGCGACTGGTAATCACGATTTGGTGAGACACTGGTAAGTGCATCAGAGACCACTGGGAAGCAAGTAACTATTGCAAAATTCGCATGTTATACCTTGCCAAGGGAACAAGAGTGACTGACGCTGCCATGGTGCCTAATGTCTGTAGGACTAGTCTTGCTGGAACTCTTTTGTTTCACACAATTTGTCTGACTTGCGACCTGATACGTTGAAGTCTTTCTGGAGGGAGTGAGGCAATTCCTGAAACAGTGTTTGAACAGTCTCCAATAAATTCTAATTGCTGAACAGGTTGCAAGCTTGACTTCTTGAAATTTATGGTTATGCCTAGGGATGTACAGAGGTGTAGAGTGTAATCTCTTGCCCGTTCTGACGCCTGGTGGAAGCAGTAAGGATCCAGTCATCGAGGTAAGGAAATACTCGAAATCCTAGCGGTCTGAGATGACCTGCCAGCACTACCATACATTTGGTAAACATCCTGGGGGCTGTGGTGAGTCTAAAGTGCAGCACTCTGAACTGGAAATGACTGGCTCCCAGCAGGCAGGACAGATACCTCCTAGAGCTCTTATCTTGGAGGTCTACAGAGCACATCCAATCATCTTTTTCCAAGAATGGAAGTATAAACTGTACCAAGACCATCCAGAATTTGGTTTGTTGAATGGCCTTGTTGAAGTGGCTGAGATCTAAGATGGGTCTCCAGTCCTCTGTTTTTTGGACACTAAAAAGAACATTGAGTAAAACCCGGATCCTATTTGGTCTGGTGGGACTTTTTGGATTACTCTTTTGTCTAGCAGTCTTTGAATTTCTAAAGCTACTGCTTCCCTGTGACTGGGTGGTATGTCTGAGAGCTTCTTCTGGGATGTTGAGGGGAACTGATAGCAGAATTTTGTAACCTCTGGATATTATTCCCTGCACCCATTTGTCCATAGTCAATGTTTGGCAGGCAGATTGGTACAGACAGAGATATCCCTTGGCTGCCTCCAGAGGAGGGCAATCAGGCACCTGTTCAGAGATGCTGGTAGGAAGTACCAGAGAAAGATTCTCTGGACCCCTGGTTTTGCAGTCCATTTCTGCCCCTGGGGTAGTGTCTTCCATTACTTCCCCCTCTGCCCCAGGGAAAGTCTTTGCCATGTAAAACCTGGAAAGGCCCTTTGGATTTTTTAAACCACAGTCTCCCACTTCTCTGGTTCCTGGAGTAAAACCTCTGAGGAGTGGAGAAACATATGCCTATGGCAGAAAGAGTCTTACCATCCTTTTCACATCTGGCTAAAGTGTCTTTAATCTTGGGACCAAAAAGGGTAAATCTATCAAATGGAGTGTTGACAAATGACACTTTGAATGGCTCTGCAAAGTTGAACAAGTGCATCCAGGAGTGCCTTCTAATGGCTATGCCTGAACCCCGCTGCTCTCGAAGTCCCTTCAGTTGCGTGAGCAATCAGCCTCATGGGCAAGTTAGAAATTGCATTGAAGGTTGCTAGCTGAGAGGTAACTTTGTCCCGTACCCCTTCAGCCACTGCTCCTTCGAGAGTATCTGAGAGTTCCTTGATCAGATCTCTCTGTAGTCTTGTAAAGTGCACCATATAATTCAAGGACTTGAGAAGAAAGTTCGTTGAAGCATATACGCACTTCCCAAATTTATCCAAAGTGTTAGACTCCTTGTTAGGAGGATGGATAATCAGACTTTCCTCATCAAGTTCCCTCTTTGTGGCTGCCGCTATCACCATGGAATCAACGGGTATTCCTTTAGACCAGTGAGGCTCATCCTTAGGGGCTGATAAGATACAATCAGGCCTTTTGGGGATCGGCTTGATAGCATTGGGCATCTTCCAAGCCCACTGAGTGATCAATTTAATGAGATCATCAGCAGGCGGACTGATCCAAGAAGTAGAAGGCTGGGCACAAAAAGCCTCCAGGTATATGGACTCTTCTGAGGAAGGTTGGATGGAGGACCATCCACCCCTCTTTTCAGGATTTCTAGGATCTCCCCAAAGGAAACATCATCAGGGGGTGACTTGGGGGAACCCACCTCTTCATCAAAATCAGTACCTTCTGTAAAAGACTCCTCTGGAAAGTCTAAGTGCTTCCTCTTGCACTTCTTCTTCACAGGAACTTCCTCGAGGGGATGATCCGGGGAAGTGTCTGAAGAGTTCATAACCCAGAGACTGCCCATGCTATGGAACAGACTTCCCATACATGTCAAGCAGAGCACCTCGCTGAAACTCTTCAAGAGAAATCTTGATGAGTGGATGGGAAACAGAAAATTCACCCCGAGGATAACACCAGTGGCTCTACTCGACAGAGGCACTGGGAACTAAGGTTGGGTGGCACTATGCCAATGTAATCCTATGGCTAGGCTTGTAAAGGCCCCAGGGCCATTAGCCTAGTACATACCTATGAACCTATGAAGAGGAAACCACCAAAGTGGGTTTATCCTGGAATTTTTGTGTCCTCTGTCCCAGGGATGAGAAAGATGGCAGCTAAGGTCGAGGGGATGTAGACAGTTGTCCCGACAGGCATGGCAAAGACTGCGAGTCTCCAATGCACAAGGCCTTCTCCATGAATCAGGAGCCCCCCCACCCCCCGGAGAGGGATAGGAGCCCAGAACCGAAACAGACTCTTTCAGAACTGGGGTCACACCCCGCACCGAGGAGGTGGCCTCCAAAACAGAAGCCTGGGTCAATGCTACAAAGGCTGAAGCACCAAGGGACATAGAAGGCTCCAAAACTAAGGAAACTGATCCCTGCACCTCAGACCCAACCAGAGAGTCTAGACCCTGAGAGCCCTCTGGTACTGAAAACTCTGAGTAGCTCAAGACAGCTCTCGGAACAGGAGAAGAGGATGCTACCGAAACGGAGACAGCTGGCACTGTGAGTGTTGGAACCGATGGCTCCCAAAACTCAATCAGAGTTGGAGGAGAAGGGACTGGAGGTGTCGTAGATTGTCTGGTTCCTGGAGTAGGACCACTGAGGAGTGAAGAAACATATGCCCACGGCAGAAAAGGTCTTGCCGTCCTTTTCACATCTGGCTAAAGTGTCTTTAACCTTGGGACCAAAAAGGGTAAATCTATCAAATGGAGTGTTGACGAATGACACTTTGAATGGCTCTGCAAAGTTGAACAAGTGCATCCAGGAGTGCCTTCTAATGGCTATGCCTGAACCCGCTGCTCTAGAAGTCCCTTCAGTTGCGTGAGCAATCAATCTCATGGGCAAGTTAGAAATTGCATCGAAGGTTGTTAGCTGAGAGGTAACTTTGTCCCGTACCCCTTCAGCCACTGCTCCTTCGAGGGTATCTGAGAGTTCCTTGATCAGATCTCTCTGTAGTCTTGTAAAGTGCACCATATAATTCAAGGACGTGAGAAGAAAGTTCGTTGAAGCATACACGCACTTCCCAAATCTATCCAAAGTGTTAGACTCCTTGTTAGGAGGATGGATAATCAGACTTTCCTCGTCAAGTTCCCTCTTTGTGGCTGCCGCTATCATCATGGAATCAACGGGTATTCCTTTGGACCAGTGAGGCTCATCCTTAGGGGCTGATAAGATACAATCAGGCCTTTTGGGGATCGGCTTGATAGCATTGGGCATCTTCCAAGCCCACTGAGTGATCAATTTAATGAGATCGTCAGCAGGCAGGCTGATCCAAGAAGTAGAGGGCTGGGCACAAAAAGCCTCCAGGTATACTGACTCTTCTGAGGAAGGTTGGATGGAGGACCATCCACCCCTCTTTTCAGGATTTCTAGGATCTCCCCGAAGGAAACATCATCAGGGGGTGACTTGGGGGAACCTACCTCTTCATCAAAATCAGTACCTTCTGTAAAAGACTCCTCTGGAGAGTCTAAGTTCTTCCTCTTGCACTCCTTCTTCACAGGAGCTTCCTCGAAAGGATGATCCAGAGAAGTGTCTGAAGAGTTCATAACCCAAAGACTGCCCATACAATGGAACAGACTTCCCATACATGTCAAGCAGAGCACCTCGCTGACCCTCTTCAAGAGAAATCTTGATGAGTGGATGGGAAACAGAAAATTCACCCTGAGGATAACACCAGTGGCTCTACTCGACAGAGGCACTGGGAACTAAGGTCGGGTGGCACTATGCCAGGGTAATCCTATGGCTAGGCTTGTAAAGGGCGCAGGGCCATTAGCCTAGTGCATGCCTATGAACCTATGAAGAGGAAACCATAGGTTCATAGGTTGGTACTAGACTATCAGCCCTAGGGCCTACACAAGCCTAGCCATAACTATTCCCTGGCTATTTCTTCCCACACTATTTACTTCCCTGGACCACTGTCTAGCAGGGCGACTGACGTGATCCCCGGGGTGAATTTCCTTTCTCCCATCCAATCATCAAGGTTCCTTTTGAAGAGGGTCAAAGAGGCACTCTGCTTGACATGTATGGGCAATCTATTCCAGAGTCTGGGGAGTCTCTGGGTCAGGAACCTATCCCTCCAGCATGTTTTGTTTATTGTGATGACAAGGTTTAGATCCCTGGAGCATGTGGCTCTGAGGGATTGGGATTTCTTTAAGTGTAACATGACCAACAGCTCTGGGTTTGACATGGCCTTGTATGTTAAGCAAAGATTGCCTCTGAGTAGAAGATACACGACAGAGTATAGCTGGAGTTTTTTAAGGCGGTCAGCGTAGGGCATCTGCTTTAGGCCTGTGATTCTTTTAGTGAGGTATTTCTGTGGCCTTTCCAGTTGTTGCAGATGTCTTGAGAGGTACATACCAAATGGGGCATTGTATTCTATAATGGGTCTAATGAGGGATGAGTACAGTGGGACAATGACCTCCTTTTTTCTGGATGAAAAGCCCTTAGTGATGAGGTGTGCCACATAGAAGGATTTCCTGACTGTTGTGGCGATGTGGTTATCGAAGGTGAGACCACTGTCCACCTGTGTCCCTAAGTCTCTTATCAAACTTTCGGTGTTTAGTGTACTGCCACCTATATGGTAATTCACGGATACATGTTTTTCCCAAAGGGGATAACTATACATTTCTTGGCATTGAGCTTGAGCCCATGGCTCTGGCACCAAGCATCTGTTTCTGTAAGGCCCTTTTGTAGAGTATCCACATCATTTGGGGATTCAATAATGGCTCCCAGTTTGCAGTCATCTGCAAACTTTGTTATCCAGAGTCCCTTAGTGTTGGCCTGTACTTCAGAGAAGTAGATGCCAAACAAGAGCGGTCCCAGGACTGAACCCTGAGGTACTCCACTTGTCTGGAGCTGGATTTGGAGTCGGCTACTTTTACAGTGTGGGTTCTATCAGTAAGCCAGTTAGCAACCCATTGGGTGACGTAGGGATTAATGCCCAGCTTAGTAAGTTTATCTATGATTCCAGAGTGGGGGATGGTGTCAAAGGCCTTGGCAAGGTCTAGATAGGCTGTGTGGACCACCTTACCCTTGTCCATGGCTCTGGAGACTGATTCGAAGAAGTCAATTCAGGAGACAAGATCAGCCCTTCACGAACACAAACTGGGTGCGGTCCAGTGTTTGAAGGTTACCAATGTCTTTGTTTATAAGTTCCATGATAATACGCTCCATGGCCTTGCAGATAAGGCTTGTCAGACTGATGGGACGGTAGTTTCCGGGATCCAAAGTGGATCCCCCCTTGTGGAGTGGGATAACTGTAGCTGTGCGCCACTCAGTGGGCACGAAACCTGAGGTGAGGCTATGATTAAACATGACACTTAGGTGAGGTGCCAGTTCATATTGTAGTTCATGTAGTACACAGCCTGGGATGTCATCTGGTCCCATGGATGCTGTATTCTTAGCTTTGGAGAGTGCATTTTTTACCTGTGTGGCCGTTATTACCGGAATTTGGCAATCTTCCGGTATTGAGATGGGCCACTTAGGGAGTGAGAGGGGGTGAAGTTGGCACTGAATCGATCTGCCAGGATATTGGCAATATCCTTGGGATCATTATATTTAATGCCATTCTGTTTTAGCTCAGAGCAGATCTGAGCATTGCCATTTAGATTCTTGACATAGTTATAGAATGCCTTGTGGTTGTCTTTGGAATCTTTGACAATTTTATTTTTGTAACTAGCTTTGGAGGATTTTATGAGGGATCTCAGTTTCTTACTGAGGCTGGTAAGGGAGGTTTCTGCATCCTGAGATTTTCCTCTTTTCTGCAACAGTTTCTTCCTTTTGTTTTAAAGTTTGTTTATGGCAGGGGACCACCAGATTGGCTTCTTTTTTTTGGATGAGAGCATCTTGGTTCTATTTGGGATGGCACGATTTATGCATGAGTGGATGTGCTCGTACAGTGCCTTAGTGTAGGATTCAGCAGTTGAACTTTCAGCTCCCGTCTGCATGGGTGTCATGAAGTTTGTCACTTCTGACTTGAGTAGCATGAAGTTGGCTTTGGAGAAGTTTTTTATGGAGGTTTCCTTACTGGGGGGTGGGGGTGGGATGTGGATGTTAAGGGTGATTAGCTTATGGTCAGACGTGACTAACGAGGGGGTGACCATAGGTGTGGAGCATCGATTTCCCATGTCGGTAATGACCAGGTCTAGGATATTGGAGCCCCTGGTGGGACTATGGATTAGTTGATCCAGGGCGTTGGAATTTATGAATTCCAAGAACCGTTGGGCAAAGATGTTGGTACATGAGTAGCTTTCCCAGTTAATGGCAGGGTAGTTAAAATCTCCCAGTGTTAGGGTATTTGGTTCTATCTTAATATTTTCCAGTATGTTTAGAAAAGTGTAGTGAGAATCTTGGGGTATGGTGGGGGATCTGTAGCAAGCTACAATTTGGATTGCAGTCTTACCTAGTGTTAGTCACACCTGGAGAATTTCAGACGCATTGTGTTGGGCAACTAGCCTGGTGGTGTGAATATCCTTGGTGAATACTGACACTCCTCCACCTTTAGTGTTTCGGTCCTGCTTTGGTGGCCGAAAAGTGTGGTAAGAGTTGTAGCCTGGTATTGCAGGGGTACTCTCTGGAGCCTTGAACCAGATCTCAGTTACTGCACAGATATCGATGTTCTCCATTTTTAGGAGTGCCTCGAGAGAGTGCATTTTGAGGTTTAGACTTCTAGCATTGAGCAGCATTACCTTCAGATTTTGCATGCTTGTATCTGTTACGGTGGTGGTTTTGTTCTTTGAACTTTGCCTAAAAAAGGCACTATAGGGGTGGCAAGAGCCTTAGCCAGTAACCTGAATCCCAGAGGCGACAGGTGCAGACCATCTCTGGCAAAGCACCATGGTTTGTCAATCATGTCGTCCCAGGCAGACAGGTACTGGATCCCCTTTGAATGACACCAGAAGCTTAGCCAATTGTTGAAGTCAATCATTTTGTCCTTATATTGTGGTATCATTCTGGGCGAAGGCAGGATGCTACTCAGGGCTAGGGTCATACCTGCCTGGGCCACATGATCTGAGAGCTCTTCCATGTCTCTTTTCATGTAGTCCAGGGAGGTACGTCTCAAGTCATTCACTCCAACATGGACAATGACAGAGTCATATTTGTACTTGTTGTGGAGTGACTTGAGTGCATGCGTTATGTGGCGGATCCTGGCACCCGACAGGCAGCTGACTGTAATTTTCTCCTTGTTCAACCTGGTGAGAGGGACATCAGTGTGCCGGACTATAGAGTCACCTATGACTAAAGTGTTAGGTACATTGTCTTGCCTTATGGGGCTGTTGCTGGGTGGCACATCAGATGTTTTGAACTATGTGTTTGTTTGCGTTTCAGCTTCAGAGTTCCTTGTTGCTTGGGCAGGTTACAGTTAAGGGCCTCTGCATATGTGGATTTAGTGTTGCTATATGTGGGTGTTGGTGGTGTGGGTTTAGAAGGGCTATGTGTTGCTTGAGGTGTAGTGTGGGTGTTAACCTTCTCCTCTTGACTGTCTAGCACAATCTTGGGTGGAGAGAGCTTTGCTTCCATTTTGGCTATGCAAGTGCATCTCTCACAGGTTGTAGTGTTGGGTGGTAGGAGGAGAGGGTTGTCTGTGTACATGAGGCAATTGCTGCATTGCCCCAGTATGCCCAGATTCACCAAGTGGACAGGAGAAATCACCAGAAGCTGACCCTTGGACATGCCTGGTTTGATGCTTTTTTTTTGTAAAGTACAGGAGCTGTTTTCCCTTACCTTAGCAAGGTACTTTGCAATTATAGGCTGTTTAGTGCCTACTATTAATTTATCCTTATTAACAAGGAGAGTTGAGTGCTTGTATCAGTTTAAGGCTTCCTAGTGCTTTCCAGCAGGTATTAGAGAAAGTGCTAGTCAAAAGGATGCTTAAAAGTAAGATGAAAAAAAATGCACAGTAGGTTTATCCTGGAACTTTTGTGTCCTCTGTCCCAGGGATGAGAAAGATGGCAGCTAAGGTCGAGGGGATGTAGACAGTTGTCCCGACAGGCATGGCAGACTGTGAGTCCCCAATGCACAAGGCCTTCTCCATGAATCAGAAGCTCCCCCCCCAGAGAGGGATAGGAGCTCAAAACAGAAACAGACTCTTTCAGAACTGGGGTCACACCCCACATCGAGGAGGTGGCCTCCAAAACAGAAGCCTGGGTCAATGCTACAAAGGCTGAAGCACCAAGGGACATAGAAGGCTCCAAAACTAAGGAAACTGATCCCTGCACCTCAGACCCAACCAGAGAGTCTAGACCCTGAGAGCCCTCTTGTACTGAAAACTCTGAGTAGCTCAAGACAGCTCTCGAAACAGGAGAAGAGGATGCTACCGGAACGGAGACAGCTGGCACTGTGAGTGTTGGAACCGATGGCTTCCAAAACTCAATCGGAGTTGGAGGAGAAGGGACTGGAGGTGTCGTAGATTGTCTGGTTCCGACACTAATGTGACTAGGAATCGAGGACAATCCCCTCCTTATCAGAAGCTGATCCACCAGTCTCAAAATTTCAGCTTCCGAGAGACTCTTAGTAGATTGGAAAGAGGCAGTCAAAGGAGACTTATGGAGTCTAACTTCGAGAAAGGGACTTGGTGGCCTGTCTTTGAAAGGATCAAAGGCTGGTGAGTATCTTGTCCTCAGAAGCGGAGGCAGCTGTGACTGTTTTGGCACCGAGGGTAATGTGGGTACCAAAGAAGCCGCTGTCGGCTCCAATACTGTCTTGGGTATCGAGTCAGATAAACCTTCCGGTGCCGAAGAGCTCTTCGGCACCGAGGTCAGTTTAGAGACGTTCTTGGACAGTTCCGATGTACTGAAGCAAAGAAGGTCTTTTCTTAGTGTAGGATGAAGATGTGCTAGCTTCAGTCCTAGACCCAGAAATGGCCTCTTCGAAATCAAATTTGAGGAGTCCCTTCAATATGTATTTTTCCGCTCAGTAAGGGTATGGGTGGAGAATGCGTGACAGATTGAGCAATTTTCCTGAAGATGTAGTTTCCCCAGACAATATACACATAAGGTGTGCCCATCAGAATTGTGCATCTTACCCTGGCACTTCTGGCACCTTTTGAAAATTTGACAGGAGAGAGTTGTTTTCCAGCCATAATGAAAAAGGGCTGAAAAACACACAGACACACACACACGCAAACAGATAGGAGAAAGATATAGTGATGAAGATTTTTTTTTAAACAATTAAAAGGGACAGAAAAGGAATAATACCATCAATGGTAATTTAGGAATACCTAAAAAAGGTAATAAGACAAAGGAATGCATCAACAATGGTACTTAAACTATGGTAGAAAGAAGAAGAGAAGAAGAAAGTTAAGCAAAAATATGGAGAGATAAGAGTCTTAATAGAGATAAACTTACTTTAGAATAGGCAAGGCTCAAGAGAAGGACAAACACATTTGACCTACGAAATGGCAAACAAGATCAGAGGTGATTTTGAGAGGAGCATTATGGGTTGTGCCTGGCTTGAGAGTTTGGATGGCTCGAGCTGGAATAAACGACCAAGTCGGTTCCGAGGCTCGGAACAGAGCTCACTGTCAAGGACTGAGTGAAAAATTGACAACATCAGATCTGTGGCTACCAGTAAACAGCTTGTGACACATCACAAACTGTTTATGCTTTGTGCCCCTGAACTGTAAGTTGTGATCCAAAAAGGCAGAGAAGCAATACTGAGTCCTGCACAGCAGGCAGCTGTTGTTATTCAGCATTTCAGTTTCTGGAGTACTGTTCTAATACTGTGCACACTGTGGTGCAGTTACTTTCTGAATCTACAGCGACTATGACCATGTGGGTGGGGTTTAACAGTAAATCTTGGGAATAAAAAATATCCTAACTGGACATCTATGAGAAGTTAACAAAGTGCTGTCTCCATCCTAGGCAGCAGTTGGCTTTGCAAACCACAGCAGATAACTAATTATTCAACAGCGCTAGAATTTAAGTCCTCTTCTGAACTACTGCCTTACCTGAGGTGGAGGAGCTCAGTAACAAAGGTTACACAGCTCCACTGCCAATATTATGAAATTTTAGGTAAGGCAAAAAAAAAAAAAAAAAAAAAAAAAACAGCAGTAACTGATAAATACTAACATTTTGAGTATACTCGGCCTTCAGGTATACTACAAAACTGCAAGTCCTTCCTCTGCTGCAAACAACTCCAGTCAAAATATATATACTACTAAATTCTGAAGAGCTTTAGAATATTGAGAAATCAGTCTTTATAAAAAAAAAAATAAATAAATGAATAAACTTAATTCTTTAATTACTGCTATCATTTCTTCATGCTTGTTTTATCATATTCACTTTAAACCAGTATAAAGCAACTGTGCATGCAACATGAAATAAATGTAATGCTAGATAAAAAACAAAATAGTTACATTTACTTTCCTTCAACTGATTTCTGCAAAAGATAAATGCAGAATATACAACATAATGCGTATATACATACATGTACACCTGCACGCACACGCACGCACATACCTGCACACATATGCACACACACATACGCGCGCACACACACACACACACCTGCACACATATAGACACACACAATAAACTTGTTCACTTATGCTGCAATATCTATAAAATGAGTGCTGAGTATACCTGACTTTGAACATTATTTTAGCATTTTTTGTACAGCAACCATCTCTATTCGTTTAATTCCACAGCAGTAGACTTTGTCATTAGCAAGTCAATCAATGACACACTTTATCTTCTTTAGTCAAAAACTTCACTGCATTTCTTACAATGATGTTTTGCTTGGTCGTATGGGAAACCATTTGTATGGGGCTTGGTGGCAGGACATTTGTTTTCCCTTATATGGCATAAGCAAACTAATGATGTTTTCAATCTTTCCATTAAGTTGCACTTTAAGGGAAATTAATTACTAAATAAATCAAGAGCACATTAGACAGTTTACTTTTATGGCTTCAGGTCATCTATGAAGCAATATTATCTTAGGCAACTGCTTATTATTTCTTTTCAGCTCTTGTATTATTGGCAGAGTTCTCTACATAACAGCTAAGGATGAAAATGGTGCACCCCTGCCAAATCCTGCATTAAAATGGGCTTGGGATTAGTACTTGGTGTCACGAAAGGGGATACTGCCACCTCAGCTACCTAGAATTTTGTAAATAATTAAGATGTCATTTGTGAATATCAACATGATTCATATAAGATGCTTGTGTTACACCTCTATTAAAACTGTATGTGTATATATCAAACTTGTTTGTACAGACGTGTGTTGAAAAAGGTTTTTGCAAAGTGCTTGAAATGTAATCACAGCATGCCCTACTGGAATATAACAGAAAGGTACATGCCCTATTGCAACTGTTTAAATGTATATATTTTAAAAGGGGAAATTGGTATACAGGAGGTTAACTTCAGAAAAATAACTGAAATTAAATTACTTTATGGCAGCAAGAAGACGCAATATCTGTGCTGAGAATTTTTTTGCATTGTCTTGGAAGTGTTTTATTGTTTTATGACTTCCATGATCTGCTTTAGATCTGAGGAAAAACCCTTGTCTATGTATTTTTACAGGTAGATGCTAAATGCTACCAGCTGCCAAGCAATGGTTGTTTTAGGGCCTGAGAACTAGGAGTCAGATTACAAGAAATTATGTCATTCTGCAAGCTATCTCAGCAGTAATATTTGAGATATTAATTTCAGAACTCACAGAGAGACTCAGCATTCTGTATTTGGTCTCGGACCTGACAAGAACCATTCACCACATCTGCCTTGCTGAGTACCTTCAAAAATCAGCTGATGCCATAGCCTATCCAGTACCTATACTAATTAACTGCACCATAGCAGAGGCAAAAATTCCCACCATTTGGAAAACATCCTATGTAATCCCACTACATAAAGGAGGTTCCTCCACTGAATTCTCCAATTACAGACCAACAGCTATACTTTCTCCACTAGCTAAGATTATGGAAAAATGTATACACAAACAACTCATGCACCACTTAATTCAGAATCACCTCATGGCCGATACCCAACATGACTTCCGTCCACACCACAGCCCTACTAGCGTTCACCAATAACATTAATAATAATCATAACAATAATCAAATATCCTCAGCTCTCTTCTTGGATCTTTCAAAGGCATTTGACATGGTGGATCACCAACTTTTGGTTCACACCCTGCAATCTTTCTGTCTAAATACCAGTGTCATTCAATGGTTTAAATCCTACCTCAGTGGGAGGCAGCAGGCTGTCGTCTGGCAAAACAAGCTCTCGAACCTATTACCTAACACCCTTGGAGTGCCAAAAGGCTCCATATTAGGACCCCTACTGTTTTCCATCTTTATAAACAACCTATATACAGTCATCCCTAGTGTCAGCTGTATCCAATACGCTGATGATTCCACCCTGATTTGCTCAGCCACATCTCCCTCAGAATTAAGGTCTGTTACCCAATCCACCTTTTAATACTATAGAAACCTGGCTCTCCGAACGTCGTTTGTTGCTAAATCCCCAAAAAAACTAAAATGCTGTTATTCTCTTCAACACAAAGGTCCACAAAGTTTACCTTCACCATAAATGCAAAAGATGGCACAATAATCATCCCTGAATCCTCTACAAAACTGTTAGGAGTAATAATTGATAATGACCTACAATTTGACCTTCATGTAAACCAAAAGATCAAAACCATCAATAAAAGACTAGGGTCACTGTATAGAATAAAAGCCTTCCTAACCCCTCCGGCTATGGTTGCCATTGCTCGCTCCCACCTGTTTTCAACACTTTTATATGCGTCCCCCCCTTCTCTCTACTCTAAATAAAACTGTACTTAATAGACTCTCAATATGTTACAACCACATTGCCAGGTTTGCCACTGGCCTACCATTTAGAACACACCATTGCATCAACCTTAAACAGCTTGGGTGGCTAGAAAGTACAGTTTTGTACCTACCATAAATGTAGATGTTCGAGTGCTAATACAGCTGCAGTAATCACAGATGGGTTTTCAGCCATCAGGCGGTCCCTCGGTCGGCCGAATTCCAAAGTCTTGGTCCGGCGCCGGTTGTCGTCGCTTACTCTTCTGACGTCAGGAAGGCCAGAGTATATAAGACACAGCCGACGCCATATTCTTCAGTCTTTCTTGCCCCAGATGTCAGGTGCCCCCAAAAGGAAGGCAATACATAAATAAGGCTTATCCACATATGCAAGCCATGCAAAGTCAGTGTAAGCAAGCAAATAAAACATAGCAGGATAACCCAGTCAGGAAGTATGAAGAGGTTGTTAGGCCCCATGCCCTTACCAAGTGGGGAAGGAGGGAGGGAAACCTGTACTGCAGCTGTATTAGCACTCGAACATCTACATTTATGGTAGGTACAAAACTGTACTATGTTCATCGTGCATACAGCTGCAGTAATCACAGATGGGTAGAGTCCCAAAGCTATGCATAGGGTGGTAGGTACTATGAGGAACTGGGTTGAGCCAGAATGCCCTGCAAAACAGCCGTGGCAAAGCCTGCTCTAGTTCTGGAATATAGGGGCAGGTGGTAGTGTTTTGTGAAGGTATGTACAGAACTCCAAGTGGCTGCCTCCAAAATATCCTTAGTAGGCACACCTCTGAGGAAGGCTGTAGAGGTGGCTGTGGCCCTGGTGGAGTGAGATCTGATACCAGTAGGGACAGATTTTCCATGATAGGAGTAACAAAAACGTATGCAGTGGCCAATCCACTTGGAAATGGTCTGTTTGGTAACTGGTTTCCCTTGAGCCCCTACGGCATAGGACACAAAAAGTTGTTCTGATTTCCTGAAGGACTTTGTTCTGTCCAAGTAGTAACGTAGCTGCCTATGGATATCTAAAGAGTGAAGCAACCTTTCCCCTTTGTTTTGAGGGTTGGGATAAAAGGTAGGTAGGTGTATGGCTTGGTTTAAGGCTATCCTGGATACCACTTTTGGCATAAAAGATGGGTTAGTGTGAAGGGAAACCCTATCCTGATGGAAGATGAGGAAGGGCTGCACCGCCATGAGGGCCTGTAGTTCAGGATGGGC